>NC_056741.1:157230620-157263120 GCF_019279795.1 Protopterus annectens
ACCGGTATGCTTTGTCACCCTTTGGGAGCTATGAGTTTTGTGTATTCATTAATGGGTATTTATGCCCACTAAACCATTTTTACATTAAAGGTTTTTGTGGAATTTAGTGCTGGCCCATTCGTTTTTTTATTTTGACTTTCATGCTTTTTTGGGCCATGCACATTGCCGTACGTGCGTGGGATTCTGTTCTTGTCAGAATAACTTGGACATGGCTGCCTCCAGACAAATGACATACCATGCACTGTGGTGCAATGTCATCACCACTACAGTGACATGAAGAAGTGCAAGTGGGACCGTCTGAGCCAATGGGAGGATAAATTTAAGACTGAAAATACACCACAGTTGTGTAAGCATGCAGACTCATCACCTGTCTATGATATGGCATTAATTAGCCAGCCAACATGGTTATTCATTATGTTTTCATATATCTATTTTACTTATTTTCTGTAGTATACAGCTGCAGCAGAGATAACAGTAAACAGTTAGGTCTATCAGGAGATACTAAACTTGCCACGGAGAGGCACTGGATAAAAATGCATCAGGTCTGAATGCAAGGCAAAGAAGTGTGTTCATTCTGTCACTATATATCATTTTGATCAGGCATACCTTAACTTTTCTATCAAGCCTACATACCTGTCTAGTAATTCTTGGTACTTGCATTAGGGAATGAGGACATCAGCTTAACTGTATGTGGGATCAGTGCCCAGAAACATACATTAGAGTTTTTTCAGGATATTATTTAGAAGATATTAACTGCAATTCTGCATGATATTAATTACATTTTGGCAAATGCAGTTATTACATTTGAAAACAGATATCTGATATGACATAATGAAATATATAATCCTATTAGTCATATCATACCATTGTGATTGATTTTATGACACACTGATGCCTTTCCATCATATCTGGAAGTGGCCAAGATGTACTTATGTATTTCTTATATTGGTTTATGTACTGGTATAATAAATTAATGTGACATTGCCAGTGATCTAATTCTCTCTTTTCTGTCTCCCCCACCCTGTCTTTTTCTTTTTTCAAATATATATATATATACATATATATATATGTATATATATATATATATATATATATATATATATATATGTATATATATATATATATATATATATATATATATATATATATATATATATATATATATATATATGTATATATATATATATATATATATATATATATATATATATATATATATATATATATATATATATATGTATATATATATATATATATATATAAAATTTTTAATAAATTGCTGCTAAAAATAAAATGCCCATCAGCACAGGGAGCTAGAATATCCAGTGGAGTCAGCCTACCATACCTCCAGAGTTGGCTGCAGTGGTACCACCACAGGCAATACAAGAGACCCAGCACATCTGGGTGACACCCTCTCAGCATTGCCTCCACAACTCCTGCTCTACCTGCTGCACCTCTGTCAGTTAGCTCTGCCCCAGCTGTTGGTGCAGTAGTACTATCTGGGAGAAGTAGAAGTGGTGGTGGCAATTTTTTAACCCATCAGGAACTGACAGGGCTGGTGGAGGGCATTATGGAGAGGTGCCTCAGTGCCTGAACTGGCTAGGTCAAAATGGTCCTGCATTGTATTGCTAAAACAGTGCCACATCTGGCACTGACTCAGGCAACTGACCCAGGAGACAGTGATAACAGTTGTGAAGGTGAGGTCTAGATTCTTACTGTTCTCAAGCTGGATGTGGATATGGCTCTGATGTCCCCTACCTATCCCCAATCATGTTGCTCCCCAATATTTTGTGTCTATCAGCATCCCAGTCTGTCTTCTATGTCATGTATGTCTGTCCCTGCTACCTAACCTACCCTATTTATCTGACCCTCTCATTCTTAATCACCTTACCCAACATTCCTCTCTCTTTCCCAAAAAAATAAATAAATAAATAAATAAATAAATAAATGGGCAGCTGTCGAGAAGTAGATAGCTATGATGCTCTCCCACCACCCTCCTGTAAATTCATGTATCTTTTCCCTGTGTTCTGCCTTCTGCTTGCCTTCCCCCACCCCATTTTCACCACTGTCATATTAACCACTTTTCACATCCTTAATCTGGTGAGAAATAGCTCAATGAAAATACTTCACTTTTTGTCCTCAGCATTTCCAGAAAGGTTGACATTATGCACCACTGCTGAGTGATGGTGAATACTGTTTAACTTCCTATGGCAAAACCTGAAGATTTTAATTTCAGCTGCACAAGCAAAGCTCACTTTACCAAATGTGCTTAAATCTACTGTGCTATAGGAATAGAAAGTAAAAGCAGTATTTTAAAAAATTTACTCTAACAGTTCTTAGGCTGCTGGATGTTGTGAACTAAATGTTCCTATGTTGTATGCTGAGGTAAGTCCCCTGTTTTTTCTTAATGTCATGGGTTTGATTACAGCTGTATGTCAAATTATTAGTTCATGACATTTTAGATTCCTACCAAATGTTTAACTGCAAATGTCTCTATTTATCTCTAGTTACAACATTTCATTAACATAGCATTTGAATAGTGCTGCAAGAAACTCTGTTAAAACATCCCTTTCGCAACACGGAGGCTCAGTAAACCGTTATCCTTTTCATGTCCTAATCTTTTCTCTTCTCCTATCCCTTCTGGCTGCCTACAACAAACACTTTATTGTACAGAACATGACAGAGAAATAATGAGAAAAAACTAGGATTAAAGCAACAATAATATGGTCCTGAATGTACCAAAAACAAAACCCTTGATATTTCTTTCTCCCGATCTCTCTCTCTGTCTTTCTCTTCATCCCTTCTGCTTCATTAAGTTGTCACTACACTGTGTCTTCAATTGTGTTATTTAACATGTCTGAAGTAGAAGTTCCTTTGTGGCATGCTGAAATAATACTCAGATCTACACTGATTTTCTCTATACTTTTAAGAGATCTGATGCAGACATATGCAAACTGTTGCCTGTTTTGCATACTATTGTATGTGCAACTGTTGCCTATATTTTGTTTTGAGCCACCATTGTCATACTTTTGTCATTATCTACTTGTTCTTGCCTCCTTCTCTCCCTGTCAATGTCTGCCCCCCTTCTGTGTCATCACTTTGTCTCCCCAGCAATCCCACAATTCTTGGTAATGAGCAGCAGCTGTACCTTCGGGGATATGAAAGTACACAATTCTTGATTAAATCCAGTGTTTTTTTTACTTTGGCCCCATTACTCCGATGCCCTTTATGCTACTATGCTTAGTTATGTACAGCAAGACTAATCTTCTGTTAAACAGGCTGAAGAGTTGAATGTACAGCCATAGGATGTTCTAGTTTTACATATTGTTAGGAAGCATTCAGCACTGGATCTGTAATGTACACTTTATGCAATGTTAAAATTGTCATTACTGTGAATGAAGCTTGATGCCCTAATTCTCCGCTGTCTCATTGTTTTGTGACTGCTCCTTCAAAACAATACAATTAACGCTGTAAAGTCACATTGTCTGTGTGTGGTGTGTTGACATAATTTAACTTCCTGTAAAATTAAATTTGGCATAGTGACAAGGGTTTGAATCTAGAAATATGCGAAAGTCATATGTAATATTGTATTTCTATTACTATTATGTGTGTAAATGTTGTCTACATCTTAGTAATCCTCTGTTATCTTGATTATGTCTACTTTTTGATCCCTGCTGACTTCCTGTTGGAAACACTTGATTGTATGTAGCATGACAGATAACTTATCAGGGAAACCATAACAATAACACACCACATAGATATTGTACAATGACCCAGAAACATACATTCTTTGTATGTCTCTATCCCTGTCTCCATGTCTCTCTCTGTTTTCACTAGGGTATCATTACTTTTTGGTGATTATGATTCATACTGTGTTCTCTAGATTGTGTGACTAGTTAGGTAGATAGTTCGATTCTGACAGTGGTGAACTTTTGTGTGTGTGTGTGTGTGTGTGTGTGTGTGTGTGTGTGTGTGTGTGTGTGTGTGTGTGTGTGTGTGCGTGTGCGTGTATATGCATGTATGTGTATGTGTGGTTATAGTGACAGATAAGTTAAGCCTCAACAACAACAGATGTGCTGTGTACACTTCTACTCAAGAAAAAACTTTAACTTTGGATACAGATCTCTCTCCAATTTATCCCACTTTTACCACAGACATCTGTGCAACACACTGACGATGTCATCCTGCCAAAAGTGCACTCTCACCCCTAAAGAGTCAGGCTTCTCCCGTGTCGCATGCAAGTCATACAGTGTTCTCTAGACTGTATAACTAGTAAAGTAGGTATTTTGAATCTGACAGTAGTGTATGTGTATGCGCGCATGTGTGTGTTTGTTTGTGTTTGTTTCTACTGACAGGAAAGTAAGCTTCTTCAACAGATGTGCTGTGCCCATTTCTACTCAGGAGAAGAATTTAACACTGGACACAGTTATCTCCTCAATTTATCCCACTTTTACAATAAAAATCTTCTCTGCAACACACTGACAATGTCATCATGTTAAAAGTGTACTCTCACCCCTAATGAGTCAGACTTCTCCTGTGGTGCGTGCAGTTCATGTAGTGTTTTCTAGATGGCATATCTAGTTAGGTAGGTAGTTTAAATCTGACAGTGTGTGTGTGTGTGTGTGTGTGTGTGTGTGTGTGTGTGTGTGTGTGTGTGTGTGTGTGTGTGTGTGTGTGTGTGTGTGTGTGTGTGTGTGTGTGTGTGTGTGTGTGTGTGTGTCTGTGTGTGGTTCTATTTGCAGGTAAGTAAAGCCTCAGCAACATATGTGCTATGTCTACTTCTACTCTGGAGAAGAATTTAACTTTAGACACAGCTATCTCCTCAATTTATCCCACTTTTACCACAAACATCTCTGCAGCACACTGATAAAATCATCATATCAAAACTGCATCCTCTCCCTTTAAGAGTCATATTTCTCATGGGGTGCTTGTGATTCATAGTGTGTTCCTGAAATTGTGTAACTACTTAGGTAAGTGTTTTGAATCTGACAGTGGTGAACGTGTGTGTGTGTGTGTGTGTGTGTGTGTGTGTGTGTGTGTGTGTGTGTGTGTGTGTGTTTCTAGTGACAAGTAAGTAAAGCTTCAACAACAGATGCGCGGTGCCCACTTCCACTCAGGAGAAGAATTTAACTTTAGACATACCTCTCTCATCACTTTATCCCACTTTTACCACAAACATCTTCTCTGTGACACACTGACTGTAAAGAAGACTTCTAATGCATAAAGTATGACAAGCTGTGTATTGTTATTCTGCTCTTCAACCACCTACTTTTCCTTTTAGAAGAACATCATTGTATTAAACAATGGTGAAGTTATCCTTTCAAATGTACACTGTCACAATTGTTAACCAATATATATAGCCGGGGATTGATATTACATGAATGTCTGCTCATTTTACACTCAAAAATCTTTATTGGGTAATAATGATGTCATTGTAAGACATTTGCTTATGCCAAGAGAAGTGCTAAGGCGTTTCCTGCTGTGAGAGGAAATGACACCGTGTTCTGTGCTCTGTTGTCTTAGTAGTACATGTGTTTGAATCCTTGATTACCAACACTCCCATTCTCACGTCACAGTGGCAACTGCATTATGCATGATGTGTGTTTGGGTAGACCATATCAACAGACAATATTGTGTGAGAAATAGACATATAGCAACAGTCTTTTAAATCAGTTACAGGCACACACATATCCCTTGCAGCAATAACATAATGTAAGACTCAAATATCTCACACTTTCAGCAGCACTTGCACTGTGGTACATTCATTATTCACAATAGTATGTAGTTTCTGTTGTCACATAGTCAGATGTTCAAAACCCACATTGGCTGACTGTAAGCATTATTCGTCTTTGTGCTGTTATGCATAACTGACATCCACAACTGTTATAATGTGTACAATTACAATGGGAGAAGCCTCACACGTCCCATTTTTCTCATACAAATTGTTTGCAAGACAATCATATGATGTAATAACTAAACACTTGGTGGAGATGCACAGCTGTGTTAAGACTTCCACTATCACACATGTAATACATGTACATGTCATCAGCCAGTGAGCATACAAAGGTTGCTGTTCAATTCTAGCAAAGGACAATATCATATGAATGTACTGACGTTACATAAACAAACACTGCATGAAATTATTATTCTCAGTTTCTACTTTTGATAAAGAAATATAAACTCCATTTTGTAATTTCCTGTCAGTGAAACAGTTGTTCTACAAATGCCATGGTGGGGGTGCTCCTGCAGCACATGCAATTCAGTAATGACCTGTATGCCATATTTATACCGATACAATGTAGTTCAATTGCGTGTCAGTGTTGTACAGAACAACAGAAAGTTTCCTTGGCCAAAAAACATTGATATTGCAATGTCACAGTTGTGTGAATATTAACATAGATACCTCCTTGTCATAATTCTGACAAAATAATATTGTACACATTATCCTGAGATGTGCTTTATTACTTCACACATTAATTTCATTTCTTTGTGACAATATCCATTGCTATGTCATATGTCAGACACAGTCAATACATGGCTCTGTAGAGTGTGCAGTATGATAGGCAGAGGTCTGAATCCAGTAATGTCTGTCTATCAGATAACTCAATTCATCAGACTCAAGCGTAATTGTTCCCAGGATACCTCTTTTCAGGAACAGAGAAAGGACCTTACCAACAGGTTCAGATCTAGGATGGGGCATGTTCTGCAAGCCAGCAATTGGGCTAATACACTCAACAGGGATGATTTATTAAGTTATACAGAGCACAATACTAGCGACCCACAACCCATTAGGTTTGTAGCTACCTATGCTAGGAATTCGGATATTCTTATCCAAAGTGTACACAGACATTGGAACATACTACAATGTGACCAAGAATTGGCAAGCATTATACCAGACAGATGTCTCTTTTCATTTCGCAAAGGGAAAAATCTAGGTTCCTGTTTCAATCATTACAAACATTCTCATGACAACAGTTTGGGACAGGACCTACAGACCACCTTGACGGGTGAACCATTGACTGGTTGTTTTCCTTGTGGCCACTGCACCAATTGTGACAAAGTAAGTAAATCTAAACAATTTTCTAGTAAGAATTGTGCCACGGTCTATGATCTTCACTTCTTTGCCAATTGTAGTACTGACTGGCTGGTCTATCTGGCTACCTGCACTTGTGGATCCTTTTACATAGGACAAACTTCACGTCCCCTCAGACTACGAATATCTGAACATATAAGCAATATTAAAACAAAAAAGTGAAAAATGCCCTGTACAAACATCATTTGGTACACAAAACAGCAACATTTTCATTCATGGTTATTGATGTGATAAAAGGAAACAGATCCAACAAAACAGGTTGGCACTCTGTTTTAAATTCCAAAGAAAAGAAGTGGATTGTCAAACTGGGTGGATTGTTTCCACCTGATTTAAATGAACAATTTTAGAATGAACGAATCACTTTTCAAATGGGTGTATTTAAACAACAACAATTGATCTTGTTCTTTTACAATTAGGAAGGCTGTCCTTGTGTCCAGCCGAAACCGGTCTGGTTATTTGTTGTTTTTCATGTTTCTACAATAAACTAAGTTTCTAGGTCACAGTTTGCTGGCTTATTGGATTTGTTTTTGTATGGTTTGGTTTGAGCCGTGCAATTGCTCTCATGCAGGAGGTTTCATTTGGATGTTGCACTTCTTCTCACATCCTGCTGGGGGCCTGTGAACCTGATACTGACTGTATGATTTTCTCTGCAGTCATTTTTTAGTCTCCTACATCTCCTGTTTGTCTGGTTGGATTGGTTTTGTTGTCTCTATCTGGATTGTTGGACAGACCTTTACACTATCGTGTTGGGATTATATCTTTTTGATCAAAATACCTTTTGTGGCGATTTGGCAAGCAAGTGTACCAGCAGCTTATCAGCGTCTTACCAGTGCCATTTTTTATGCTTCCGTTTGGATACCTGCAGTTTCACGGGCATTGCTCATCTGTTTTCTGATTCCAGTTCAGCTTTTTGGATTCGTTTTTTTCACATCAGTAGCTCATGTTTTTAGACTCATTTCCAGTCAGTATGGTGCATGTGGGTTGATGTTTACGATCATCATCTATATATGAACATTTGCGTTTTCAGAGAATCAAGGTACTGTGTGGGTTTCTCTTGTTTTTCCTTTTTTATTGACTTATTGGTATTCTGGCGGCTTTTTGGAAGCTGTTCGCCATGGAAACAGTTTATTTTGATGTCATAAACAACCGGCTGCCTACATTAACCTATGGATGTACTTTCCACGCTGAAAACATATATATTCCAGTAGTTTGAGGTTCTGCTTTGGACTACAACAGGTCATATCCTAACTAGGTGCCACATGGGAACCTACATCTTGTTTGTGATCAGTTTTTGCTGACATTTCTCCAATCAAAATTACATCTGTATATTTTTTAGATAATGGAGGATACCGGGACAATCTGGACATTTGGCATTTTTTCATTGCATTTCATGCTGGTTTATAAACACCAGGACATTATTCATTGTCTTTTTGATTTGTGGTATGATATAGTATTCATAAGTGGTGTTCTCCATTTTTAGGATAAATTGTGTTTCCAGTGTTTATTAGGTCTTATGGTACACATTTGTTTTACAGTAATAGATGTACATAAGCAATATGTGTTACATTTAATCACAATTTTTGCTTTGTAACTGGATTTTTCAATTTCTAGAGGACACTGGGCCATAATTATATTCTTTATCCAGTACTACAGGAGATGGGGACACCTTCTTATATATATTTTTTCTGTGGAATGGGTCTCATTAGTTTCATCAATGTGGTTCCTCCTTGTCAGTAGAATTCTGGTTTTGCAGGGCCTAGCAGGCCTATTGCACCAATACTAAGAGCTTAGCATACTATTAGTTGCTTATTACACCTTTTTCACATTGGACATTACAACATGCATTATGTAAATTCTGTCCACATATCTTATATATGCACATGTAATAATATACACACACTTGGTACTCAGCATCTTTTATAATGTTTAGGGATTTTGTTCATCTTCTATATATTTTTTCTGTTGCATTATATCAGTATATTTAGCACTATACTGGTTTCTTTGACTGCATTGACTTCCATTATAGGTTTTCTATTCAACCTATGTTCCCATTGTTTGTTAATGATTCAAGATAGACTCAGCACACCAATTGGGCTCATTATACAAATGGCTCAGGTAGTGTAACACACTATACAGCTTTTTCCATCCTAGATTTATCAAGTGACGTAGCCTGGTGGACTTTTTGCAACAAGTTGTTTTTTACTTTTCACCTTATGGCTATTATTGTCTCTTTATCTTATAATTGACTTTCATGGTTCACTTTTACTGGCGTAGCAATTTGAATTGGGGCTATTATTGTCAGTTTCATTGAACCATCTGTCACAAAGACTTTTGGATTGAATTTCTTAAGTTTACACCTGATTCTCATATAGTGATGGATCTTCTTAGCCTGGTTTCTGGTCTGTCAGCAGATAGAGAGGACCTTGGAGCCTTTGGTTTGGGCTCTTGTGTAACCAATACCAATATTGGTGATCTTTTGGGTCCTGAGTCTACTTGTTGAATAGCCTTTGAACAGCTACATAAACATATAAGATCTTTGAGATCCAATGTCTGGCACTCTAAATTGTTCAAGGCTTATATGGCTAAAGGTATTACACCAAGAGGACTCAGAGTGCGAATACAACCCCATGTGGGAGAAGCTGATGAGGAGCTCAACAACCAATGGGCCACTATACAACAACAAGCTACTATGTCTTTCGTTGAGGCTCTGGCCAAGTTTCACAATTGTGTGATCGATTGGAAAATCAGTGCAGTCACAAAACTAGTTAGTGAAGTACAACCATTTGAAGGGGAAACCTTTTTTAACAAACAGCTGAACAAAATGACAACAGATTTAAATAATTTAGAAGAACAACTTAAGATTAGAAAAATCAAGAAATTCCAAAGAGATCAATCTGATTACCAAAGTGCCAATCCTTTCATTAATTCTAACAAACATGTCAGGTTTACATCATATTCAACCAGAACCCCCAAAAGGAAGAGATCCAGGTCCATTCTCAGGAAACATACTCCAGATACTGGTTCGTCTACTGATGACCTTTCTTCCTGTACTGACAGTGATCTACAGGCAGTATCAGGTTCACCGTCTCCCAAAAGAACACCAGCATCTATCCCTTTAGGCCTAGATACCAGCGGGGGGGATACAAACACAAGAAAAATAAGCAATATACAAAGTTTGTTGAAAATAGCAATGCAGAAGTGAATGTTAATTCTAATGTGAATGTTTTAAATTTATCAGAGTTTGTATTGTCATCTATCCACTTGTCTGTTCTCAATAAAGGTCTTACGTTTATACCAGGTTTTATGGTACCTGAGGATGTACTGGCACAAGATGTTATGTCCTTTTGTAGAATCTTGAATCTGAAATTGCACTTTGGTGATATGGATAATACTTACAGTCATGATAAATGTATATATCACAAATCACGCTTTCTCCCTCCCATGCATCCTATTGTACATCAATTCCAGAGTAGCATTCTCAAAGATCTTCACTTTTCAGGATCTGATATACATTTTAAATCTAATAACATCACACTGGCGGAAAAACAAGCTATTATGGAACTACAGAACAATAGAGATATAGTCATCATTTCTGCTGATAAAGGTGGGGCAGTAGTAGTCCTAAATTGGTCTGACTATGATAATGAGGCCAGAAGACAGCTTTCTGATAAGAGATACTATTCTGAAATGTTTATCAACCCCACCTTTAGGTTCAAAAAACAAATTGATGACTTTCTATTCATGGCCAGAGATGAAGGCATTATTACCACCGATGTAATGCATCAGCTTATGATCCAAGACTCATCAAACCAATACATTTATTTTCTACCCAGGATACATAAGGACCCACTAAAACCACCTGGTAGACCTATTGTATCAGGCAAGGGTTACCTCACTGAACCACTGCCATTATATCTCACCAAACATCTTAAGCCCTTGTTATCCCTAGTACGTTCATGACTACAGGGCACCACCAATTTTTTACAAATCATCTCGGACACACAGCTTGAACCAGGTTGGTTAATGTGCACACTTGATGTAAGTGCTCTATACACCAACATTCCTCATCAAACAGGTTTGGAGGCCCTGGCCTATTGGCTGGAGGTGGCTGACTTATATCAGTCTGAGTTTAACACATTTCTGGTTGGTCTTACAGAACATGTCCTTACCAATAACGTCTTCTTTTATCAAGATACTTGCTATTGGCAAACAAAAGGCACAGCGATGGGAGCATCATTTGCCCTGATTTATGCTGATCTATTCATGGCCTATGTTGAAAGATATATCATCTACAATAGTCAGAACAATATTTTTCTTGAGTACATTGATATCTGGAGACGTTATTTGGATGATTGCTGGATGGTATGGAGGGGAGAGGCCTATCAACTATTTGATTTCTTATCTTATCTGAATGATAATAAATGGGGTCTCCAGTTTACAATACATTATCATGCCAGTACCATCACTTTTTTGGATGTATTGATCCATAGGTTACCTGATCATACATTAAGTACTGAAGTATTCTGGAAGTACCTCGAATACAACACTGTCCTCCATGCCTCCAGCTTTCACCCAACACATATTGCTAGGAACATTCCCAAATCTCAATTCATCAGACTCAAGCGTATTTGTTCCCAGGATACCTCTTTTCAGGAACAGAGAAAGGACCTTACCAACAGGTTCAGATCCAGGGGATATAGGATGGGGCATGTTCTGCAAGCCAGCAATTGGGCTAATACACTCAACAGGGATGATTTATTAAGTTATACAGAGCACAATACTAGCGACCCACAACCCATTAGGTTTGTAACTACCTATGCTAGGAATTCGGATATTCTTATCCAAAGTGTACACAGACATTGGAACATACTACAATGTGACCAAGAATTGGCAAGCATTATACCAGACAGATGTCTCTTTTCATTTCGCAAAGGAAAAATCTAGGTTCCTGTTTCAATCATTACAAACATTCTCATGACAACAGTTTGGGACAGCACCTACAGACCACCTTGACGGGTGAACCATTGACTGGTTGTTTTCCTTGTGGCCACTGCACCAATTGTGACAAAGTAAGTAAATCTAAACAATTTTCTAGTAAGAATTGTGCCACGGTCTATGATCTTCACTTCTTTGCCAATTGTAGTACTGACTGGCTGGTCTATCTGGCTACATGCACTTGTGGATCCTTTTACATAGGACAAACTTCACGTCCCCTCAGACTACGAATATCTGAACATATAAGTAATATTAAAAACAAAAAAGTGAACAATGCCCTGTACAAACATCATTTGGTACACAAAACAGCAACATTTTCATTCATGGTTATTGATGCGATAAAAGGTAACAGATCCAACAAAACAGCTTGGCACTCTGTTTTAAATTCCAAAGAAAAGAAGTGGATTGTCAAACTGGGTGGATTGTTTCCACCTGGTTTAAATGAACGATTTTAGAATGAACCAATCACTTTTCAAATGGGTGTATTTAAACAACAACAATTGATCATGTTCTTTTACACTGAGGAAGGCTGTGCTTGTGTCCAGCCGAAACCGGTCTGGTTATTTGTTGTTTTTCATGTTTCTACAATAAACTAAGTTTCTAGGTCACAGTTTGCTGGCTCATTGGATTTGTTTTTGTACAGTAAGAGAGTCACATTTTTAAGGCATCACCCTCCATGATAGGGGATGCATACCCATTACAAAAGGGATGTGCTGTAAGTCCTTCAAGAGCATTCATCAAAACCCATAGTATGCCTATTTCTGTGGCATCACAGGTTGATACGCATCTTTCCGATATCTGTCATGACATGTGTTCAAGTCTGGCAAGATGCATATCTTGAGTATATCATTGTATGTTACATGAACTACTTAATTTCCAAATGAGAATTCACTGCATTGTATGTCTTCCTCCAAACATTTCTGTACTACTGCAATTGTATCTTCACATTGTACAGCTTGATAGGACATGAGGACTTACATAACATTTCTTATTGTATGCCATGATGCAAAATCATCATAAAGTGTGATCAAGCCTGTGTTGGGACACTTTCTTGTGTGTTTGTGTTATTTACAGGCTGTTATGGTAGTGTTTTCTGTAATTTCTATTGAGCATGCCCAGTATAATCATGTAGTAGATACACTTCATTTGCAAACAGACCTTGAATTACTGAAATGTCATCAGATCTTGTTGTCATTTGTCACTTGTATGTTTTTAGTGTTATTATATTACTATTTAGGATGCAAATGAATATAAAATACATACGTGTCTAATACATGTTTCAAGGTAATATACCCCTTGTCTATGGTTGCCAAATAACAACAAATGGCAAAACATGTCCCTTTCTTATGTGTATGACACAACAGTGGTAGGGCTCATTTTTTCTTGTTTATACGTGGTGAAGTGGAGAATACAGCAGTGCTATTAGTTATCACACATATATTTCCAGTATATATATGTCATATTCAATAACAGCAGTCTATATGACTAGCCCATAATGTAACCACCGTTGTTGCTGTTATCTTAACTCAGAATGTTATCAACATTAATATCATATTTACTCCCCTTTCTCAGCATGTTGTATTGTGTCCCTCTCGCATCCATTGTTAGCATGTCCATATTTAGTTATGTGCATGTGTCAAGAATTGTGAACAGGATTAATTATTATTACTTCAATATGTAACTACTTATGTTTATTGGTCCTTTATATTCAAAAAACTCTTATTGACATCAAACATTAAAAGAACAACTCTATTACAGAAATGGACTGTTAGGAAATAAGGTATAAAGAATAAAGAAAAATAAGTGTTTACTTATTTCATGATTAAAATTATAATGATGCATCATGTTGCCATACTATGTGAGATGAACGTGGCCATTAAAGAGATATAAATATATATATTAGGATAACCCAATAAGTAGGAACAAGTGTTTTCTTTGTGCTAGTCTCTAGATAAAACTCTACTGTCATTATGGTATCTTGTTTTGCTATTTAATATTTCAGTATGAGCATATGGATTTGTTACAAGCTGCTTTCTACTTCTTTCCATTGGTAACAACCTGTTACTAACAAGGGCTAGGTATTTCATAGTAGTGTGTACGTTAGGTTAGGGATAATCTGATTATGTTTCCTTAATCAGATTGGGAACTTTGGGTTTCTCGAATGGGATCAAGAAGTTATTTTTATGTTGAACTGTTTAGTTTTTTTTCTATCTATTTAAGTCCATGTATGTCCTTTAAACTGCTTCTTACTATTTAATGACATATACAAACGGTGGAGCCTTTTATTGTGTATAAGTTTACATTATTAACCAAATAATGTTTCTTAAATTTCCATTATTTTGGATATATAAAAGAAAAAAAAACGTTCATGTGCATTTCTAAATACAGCTTAATCCTCTAAATTCTGGTTTTGAAAGAGGGGGATTATTTAAATATTTTAAAATTAATAAATCAGACTTTTTATACAGAAAGTATTTAATAGAAAAGGATGATGACACATTTGTGTGTAAAGGTTATATAACATTAATAAATGCTTTCATTAAGGTGAAAAGAAAAAAAATATATAAATTTTATGGAGAAATCAATCTATTATGGTGCAGGCTATTTCACCTCAAATAGTGATTCAAAAGGCAGGTTTGCTACAGTAGCAACTGAATATCAGAATAAGACTTATATTTTGTATTTAGTATGGGACACAAAGCTAAATTTAAAGATAACATTGGAAAGTGTGTGTGTGTGTGTGTGTGTGTGTGTGTGTGTGTGTGTGTGTGTGTGTGTGTGTGTGTGTGTGTGTCTATCAATATCTCTTTCTTTCTCTCTATCTATAACCAAAGACCATTAGATGCCTCTGTGATAGCATACTAAATTATTTATTTATCTATATTTGTTTACTGGGGTAGTGCACTGACCTCAATGGACCATTTGCAGGCACAGCCCAAGTGTATAGAATCAGAAAGAAATTAACAAAAGATATTTACAAGATACAAGGATATGATAAAAAAAAATACAGATATTTACAAATGCAAGAATATGGTACACTTAGTTCAAGAAGCAGTTTACAATGTCAAAACGTGGCTGGAAAAATAGAATTATGCTTAACACAGCTTTTTGGATAAGATTTAGCTGCAATGACTGAGATGGCTTATGCTGCAGGGTTACAGCATATCATTATACAGAGTGGTATGAAGACCTTGGAAGATGTACGTGAGAATAGTCGCAGGAAAGGATGTCACTGAGAGAAGACAGAGAAGTGGTGACCAAGGCACACAGAGGGAAGAGGAGTAGAAAGAAGAGAGAGAGTGAGAGATGTAAATAAAAGAGGGAAGTGGATGAAGGAGAGGCAGTAAGTGAGGATGTAAAAAGGTGAGATAAGTTGTTTGTCTATCAGCTTTTCCTGGTTAGGGGTCGCCACAGCGGAACTCCGGTCCGCTAATGATTGGCAGTTGTTTTTTTATGGTGTCAAGGAAGGCACTCCCAACCAAAGCCGAGAATCGAACGGGAGAACCTCTTGCTATGAGGCAACAATGCCACTGCTGCACCACCGCGGAAGTTAAAAAGGTGAGATAAGTAAGGATGAAAAAGGATAAAGGGGTGTGACTGAACTGCAGCGTTCACATAATATAACCTTAGTGAGTGCAATTGTTCCTTAAGTAGACATCTGAAGTCTGAGTACTTTTGGATGTTTCAGATCGCGAGAGGAATGGAGTCTCTTAGTTTAGTTGCTAGGATGGGGAACGCATGATTAGTGCAATGAATTTTTGTTTTTGGAGTTAGTAAGGTGGGTTGAGACTGAGAGATACCCCTGAGATTACATGTCGAGGGTTTTGGTGAAAAGTTTATGAGTGAGAGGGGAGGATGTCTCAGAAAAAAGTGTTTTGTGAATTAGTGATCCTAGTAGGTGGTTGGCTCTCACATGTACTGGGAGCCATTTAACTTTGGTAAGAGGCAATGGAGATCATTAGTAATGGAGTGGCAGATTTTACTGGAGATGGTTTGCAAGGTAGTGACATTTTTCCTTGAATCTGCAGCTACTATGGGTCATCCATATTCGAGTTAATTTGAAAGTATTCCTTGGTCTATTGCTGCTTTGGCTGGATTAGACACAAGAGGTGATAACTTGTTTGGCCAAAACAGTAGACAGTAGTGTGTTGATCTTTCTGTGTGTCTTTTGAATGGGTAGTTGAAAGCCGAGATTGGTCTAACAAATGAAGAAGTATTTGAAGGATGCTGCAGTTTTGATGGTGGTATTGTTAACATCTTTAATATTAAGGAAGCTCGGTACTTTGACTATTTTTTTTTAGTTCCAAACAGCATTGATTTTTTTAGAGGGATTGAGTATAAATAAGTTTGTGGCAAATTAGACATTGATTGAGGGTTTGAAGGTCATTTCAGAGCTGAGTTTGTATAACAAAATGGGATTTCTTTGACCTGCAGATGACCATGTCATTTGAGTAAAGAATTAGAAGTATCCCAGGGGGATGAGATATGAGTTTTTGATAAATCTGGACAATAGCAGAGAGGCTAAAGTGGAACTGTGGGAGGGACTGTCATAAGTGGAGCTGGTTTAGAGGTGGTGGTGCCCACTTTCACCTTAAAGGATCTATTGTGAGGAAACCTACAAATCAAGGTTTTACATTGAAACTAATTTCAGTAAGTTTGCCAAATAGTAACTAATTAAATCAAAAGCTTTTATGAGATCATTGAAGACAACTCTTGTCCAGAACAGCATATTAGTTTGGACACAAGAAAATGCGGCAGTTCTGGTCTTGCATACATTGCAACTTGCTCCAAATGTAATGATTTTTATATCGGGAAAACTGTTAGGAGTTTACATAAATGTATATATGAGCACTTGTATGCCATTAAAAACAAAGATAAGAACAATGTTTTGTATAAGCATACCAAATACTGTGGCTATGATTCAAAATTCCTATTTGGCATTTTAGAAAAAGTTAAAAGGGATGACAAGGGAGACTTTTGGGAGAATAGGGTAGAGGAATGTGAACTTTAATGGCAACTAAGGCTGAATGCAACAACTGTGCCTGGTATTATAAGGATACAACCTGGCCTGTGTCATAGGTTCTTACCTCTTCTGTCTCTAGTTAGTGGTCTGCCACCCCGGTAGGGTAAGGTAACCTTGTTTTCTTTTTATGACTATGACTTTATGGCTTTTACCTGGGGGTATGGCTCTGGCTGGCAAGTTTTTTTTTGAAGGATAAGCTTATTCTGTATTCTATCTGTGATAGATGTTCATGGAAGGAGTTATGGCAGTTCCAGCGTCAGTCCTAACCTCATCAGCCTGTTGTTTGCTTGTTTGCTTGTGCTGCTGAATGCTGACAGCTACTGTGGAGTGGAGTGGCCTGAAGAGACTGTGGGACACCACGGCTTTGAGTCTGACATGGGAAACTGAATTGGCCGTCTCTCTGTCCTATTAGCAGTTCTTACTTAGCTCTTTAACCAGTTGTGTGTGACGTGTGGGTTTACATTTAAGCTGATGAGTTTTAGCTGATATACCTGGGTGGGGTATTGCAAAAGCCTTTGAGGCCAGGTCAAGGTAGGCTGTGGACTGCCTCAATGGCATCAATGGCCTTGGTGAAAGTCTGAAAAAGTTTAAAAGCATGAAAAAGCTGATGATCTGCTCTCAAACTGGGTCGGATCCAAAGTCTCCAAGTCTGCTAGTCCCCTATGTCTTATTTATGGGTTCCCATTATTATCTCTCCATGGCACGATCAGCAGGCTTGGCTTGATGGGACGGTAATTTCCAATTGGTTGGGGGCCCTCCTTTGTGAAGTGGGGAAGTGGGACCACGTTGCCCGTCTCCACCTTAGGCACGTATCCTGAGGTGATAAACATATTATCTATTTTGCCTGTTTTAAAGAAAAGAGCAATGATTTTGCAATTTATTTAGTGGAATGTTACTGTTTCTTTATGGGAACATTGAGTGAGCAAGTCACATGATGATTTTAAATGCTATTTAAATGATGGTTTTATTATGTAAAATGGCTCTGAAGAAGTTCCTTTTGGGAACGAAAGTGCTTGACCATTTTTTGTTTTTGTATTAAAGTTTTATTTATACTACTACACCTTGTCAGGACCTTACCAGGAATTATCCACCTCATTGGTTTGTTAATTGGTAATACTGGATTTATCCACAGCTGGCTTTGTTTGGTCACTCGGGCTTTGGCCTCGTGACCAAACCACACCAACAGTGGGCAAATCCAGCATTATCCACACCCAGCCGTTATTGCTATAATATATCACCTTCTATTCATTATCTACAGCTTTGCCAGTGAAAATCACACCCCACCATCTACACCATTTAAACAGAAATAATTATTTGCTTTGGGATGCCTAACAGCACTGAAGGAGTTCCTCTGTTATTCTAACTAAATTCCATGTATTTAAGGACCTAAGCCTAATGAATTGTTAGTGGTCAACAAAATGGAGCAAAAAGATCTTACATGCCAGTTTTTCTGCTGGTGTCACCAGTGAGTAGCATTGTTTGGATTTCAACTGCCATAACTGGATCTGTTTCCTTACATATTGAATTACCCTAAGCATTACCTGGGTAAAAGACATTTCTCTGCTGCTACCATGTCAGCTCACCTGAAGCTGCGGTATTGATCTTTGCCAAAGTCATTAGTTATTTTTATTGATGTGATTTGTTTTATTAAGTTAATTTTCAGGGAAATGCAATTAATTGATTTTTCATGCAATAGGCAATGGTTGACAGTTTTTATTTGATAGCAAGGTCTCCACACTTTCCATGCAGGAGGTAAAAATTCCCTAATATAAGTAACTGTGAGTTCAAAACTAAGGATACTTTAAACGTTGAAACCATCAGCAATTGTTCTTTTGCTCATTCAGACATGATGAATTAGGTATCACAGAAAAGGACTGTCATTAAACATTCATTCTTTCTGTAACCCTTTCATTCACATGCTTCTCATTGTCAATGCCCCCCTGTGGGCTATGCATTCTTGCCTTGTAGCTAAAGCTTCCCACTTTTCATCATATTATTTACTTCTGCCACTGCAGTCGTCTCCACGTTGGCTACCTATAACAGCACCACAGCAAACTGTGAATCTTCAACTAGTCACAGGTGGTAAACAATGACAAATTGCATGCATGTTTAAAAGATTATTCTACTCAAATTAACAGGGAAGAATTTACCATTAATAACAAAAAGCTTCTTCTAAAATCAATAGAGAAAACAACAATTTTCCCATATTGGAAGATTTACACTTGGAAATTTCTCAATAGATGCTTCTTTACACCACAAAGAATTGCACAAATATACAAAAAGAACGACACAAAATGTTGGGGGTGTAAAGCAACAGAAGCTGATTGGTATCACATGTTTATTACATGCACAGTGTTATCTCAATTTTGGAGTGACGTCAGAGATTTTTGTAAGGCCTTATGAAATGAGAAGTGTGTTATCTCTGATTCTCTCATTTTGTTCAATGTACCAATACCAGATGTAATACCTAAATCTCAAATACATATTTTATGGTCAATTCTTTCAATTGCAAGGAAAATTGTAACAAAAAATTGGAAGACTAATTCTTCTCTCTCATTTAGAAATGATTTTATCCATTTAGCCAGTACTTTATGTCATAATGAAATTCCTAGCATAAAGCTCAAAACAAAGAATTCAACTCACAAATCAATTGCTTGGGAAAAGTTGCAAGTATTACTGCAAAAATATTAACTGATTTCCTGAATGTATACAAATGTTTATTTTGTCATGGACTCTGTATATAGTTTTATATTACAAGTGTAAATGTTATTATTGTTACTGTTCTTGTTAAAAATAAAAAAAAAAATATTAAAAAAAAGATTCATGAAGCAGAACTCACCACATCACATCACTGAATATCTGTACTACATTAGGTAGCTAAAACAGTAGCATGTATAATCATGCACTTGCTGTCTTGAATAACTGATGAGTTGATTACCATAACCCAAGTCATAAGCGAACTGATATCATTACGATTACCTGTAAATATTAATATTGCACTTACCTGCTGGTAAATGGCTGAAAAAAATCAATTAAGTTTGGCATTACCTTGGGGCTACCCATGGTTATATCAGCTTCATTTCTCTCTATAACTGTGTCTCCTTCAGGAGTGGTGGTAATTTCTGATTTCCTCATCTTCTGTGTTTGGGCCTTGAACAAGATGATCCCAGTTATGATAACATAGTCAGTTACTGTGTTTGAGACAGCACTAGAAATGACAAAAAAAAAAAAACATGTATTATAGTCAAAATTCTCAATCTCTATATATTACAGACCAGTAAACTTTTTAGGATTAGCAAAATATCTACCAATATGGGATTATACCTTTTATTACAACAACTAAGACCTTAATAAAAAATGAAAGACTTAAGTTTTCAGGCTTCATGAACCTTTTGGGTTTACTGTGGACATTGCAAATAACGGTGCAGGGGTCAATTTTCATACACTTATAGACAGTCAGTCAATGTGACACTATAGCTGGTTCAAACCTAAACTAAAAGCATTTTTTTTTTTGCAATGGGAAAGCTCTTGCACTACAATGGTGGGACTTCACCTCCACAAACCTGTTACGTATATAGCATCTCTGAGATTTAACAACCTGGTGAAAGTGCACATCCTGTCTCCAAGAATATGTGGCCTCACCTTTTACTATGTTGATCGACAAGTATCTATTCATACCTCATGGAATACAGTCTCTTAGTTTACAAGCAGCACACAAATGTGACCTGAAAATTTAGTCTGTAGTCATTTAGTTAACTGTCAGTATGTTTTACATTAAAATTAAGCTATGGCATAAAAAAACATTATTTAAAATTATTTTTGCATAAAGTCAGCTGCATGAAAGTAGACTCAGCACTGTAGAGTAAAATCTTTTGTTTAAAAGAAATTTCAGGAATCGAAGGATATATTTTGGTGTATATTTGCCTTTACAGAGACAGTATGATATTGCAAATTATACCATGACCCCCCCAAAACGTGCACGCTGATTGGCCAGCGTGCACATTGTAAATCGAGTTATACTAATGGAAAAGGTCCGTCGCCGGACTTTTTCCATTAGTATAACTCTACTAAAACACTGTCTCGCTATGTTAAATGGGTTTAACATAGCGAGACAGCTTTAAAATAAGCAACGGAGATCTTCGTTGCTTATTTGAAAGCTGTCTCGCTATGCTAAACCCATTTAACATAGCAAGACAGGTTTTAAAAAGCAACGGAGAAAGCAAGATCTCCGTTGCTTTTTTTACTGTTTTGCTATGTCAAATGGGTTTAACATAGCGAGACAGTTTTAAAATAAGCAACGGACATCTCCGTTGCTTATTTTAAAACTGTCTCGCTATGTTAAACCCATTTAACATAGCAAAAACAGTAAAAAAAAAGCAACGGAGATCTTGCTTTCTCCGTTGCTTTTGCCCACAGCTTTGATGTACTGCGCAGGCATCAGAACTGCAGCGGATGCCAGACATCTGCGGAAGGGCAGTAAACAGGCATTATACTATGCCATCATTTAAGAAAAGTAATAGTTTCTTTTCTTAAATAATGTCATGGTATAATAGCAATAACCCACTACTGGGTGTGGGTAATGCTGTATTTGCCCACGGTTGGCTTTGTTTGGTCCCTCGGGCTTCGCCCTCGGGACCAAACCACGCCAACCATGGGTAAATCCAGCATTACCCACACCCAGGCATGGGTTATTGCTATAACAAAGCATTGCATTGCATGTATCAGGCACACTGCATTAATAATTACAGAGACCTCTTCTTCTTCTTCTTCTTCTTTCGGCTTTTTCCCGGTCAGGGGTCGCCACAGCGGATCACCTTGTCCGCACATTGAATGGCAGTGGAGTTTTACGGTGTCGAGTTGCCAGCCCGGCGCCCAACCTTCCATAGAAGGAACACTCACACGCACACCTAGGGCCAATTTAGAGTGTCCAATCCACCTACAGCATGTCTTTGGGATGTGGGAGGAAACCGGAGCACCCGGAGGAAACCCACGCGACCACAGGGAGGACATGCAGACTCCGCACAGAAGGCACCCCAGCCGGGGATCGAACCGGAGAACCTCTTGCTGTGAGGCAGCAATGCTAACCACTGAAGCTGTGATATAATGCATCTTTTACTGCTACTTGGCTAGCATGCCAAGATGATAAACATATATACGTCCATTCTGATATTAGTGTATACACTGCAGGTTTCATTTTTAATTAACAAAAATGAGTTCAATAATCATAAACAGGTTTGGCATAATGGGTAGGGTCCTCACCTCACAGATACAAGGTACAGAGTTTGATTCTGATCTCTGACTATTGGCTGGGTTTGTAATAGTATGTAGAATAATAATAAATTAGTATTTACCCACAAACCTATAAAAAGACATTTAAAGTTTTGGATTAACACTGAAATGCACAACACTGACACAAAGTCTTAGACAAGATTCAGACTGCAGTCTAAGGGACTTAAATGAAAAAAAATGGGTGTGTAATTTGCTGGAATCATTTCAGAGTCTTTCCCTTAGTTAACTTTATATAAAAATAAAATATAGCACTATATTATACAATGTACAGCAACAATGTGGAATAAATTATGCAATTTACTGTGTGGGCAAGGGACTTCACTTACTAAACCCAAACATTGTACATTAAATTTGTCTGACATAAAGTGAGGTAAGGATTTGCTGACATATACCAAAATCCCTTTCATTTGGGCTTTTGCATTGTCAGTGACAACAGTAACATATACACTGTCTTCAACATATGGAATACTGAATTGTCATCTAAGTTAATGTGTATGCTAAAAATTAAACTGAATATTTACTGAAACAATATGCTTTGTGAAAGCTATAGTTCGCGCTCAGTATATTTCAGAGAAGAAGTAGATCTAAATAGTTATACTCAGAGACATGTCTTGTACTTGGAAGCCACAGGAAAAAAATACAAGAAAGTGTAGATATCTGTTTTTCTTCTGCAGAATTATCATCAAAAGAAACCAAATACTTAGAGCAAACACTGTAGCATGTAGACCTCAAAGACAATTCAACGAACAAAAAAGCAAAAATGTCAAATTCTGGATGTTTAAAAAAAAAAAGGAAAGATCCTATTAACAGCTTTGCTTGTTGTTGTTCTTGAAGCCAACAAGCTTTGTCTAGGAATGTATAAAGATATTCCCTCTTGGTATGTGTGTGCGTATGTGTGTGAGTGTGTGTTGGAGGTAGGGGGGGGTGATTGCGTATACTTTATTCGAAGCTGTTAGGTGGGATGACAGGTTCTTTTTTGAGACAATGGCCACAAGTAGGGGAGGGCATACTTAAGTTGAACTGGTAGGATTTCTTTCTTGAAAGTGCTATGTCCTTCTGTGACTAGGATGCATGAGATCTGCCAGGTCCAGCGTGGAAGATTATTGATTGTAGATATAGTTTGTTCATCATGATATTGAAAGGAGAGTATCTGAGTGAACCAGAGGTCTATGTGCTTGAAAGCTAGGGAGATTATAATGGGAGATTAGGAGGGTTTGTTGATATTCAAATCTGATGAGATCATTTCAAGTTTCAGTTTAGTGTCAGTGACATTGCATTGGCCTTCTTGGGGACAGGCACACATTTCATTTTGAGAAGCCAAAAAAGGATAAGGGAGACTGATTTCTGGATGACTCTTGATGGTGAATGGGAAGAGAAAGCGAAATACATCACGGTGTTGTCAGTGTTTGCTAGCGTTAAGGACTATTCCAATTTGTGGAAGGTCAGATTTTAGCTTTAAAGAAGCAGAAGGACAGAGAGTAGTAGGTGTGGCCTTTAAAGAACACGAATGACAGAGGAATGAATGAGGAGAGAGAGGGTCCAGTTTTAATGAAAATATAATCAGCGCAGAGTCCAGCCATGTGATGAAAAGGGACAAAGCCCTTACTGCACCCCAGACAACTCAGGCTCAACTAGTAACATGGGCACTGGAAAGGACTAGACAGGGGGAGGATGGAAGTGAGTGGGAGATGCTGGCTTGCCCATTTTGGGGAATGAGGAGTCTACCTAGCCTCATTGTAAATGCAGCAGTAAGAGCTGAGCAGGTTCTGAACTGAAGATGGTACACCACTTGGTCAGGAGGTTGAAGATGGTACACCACTTGGTCATGAGACTAAAGCTGGTACACCACATGGTCAGGAGGTTGAAGATACTACACCACTTGGTCATGAGGCTGAAGATGGTACACCACTTGGTCAGGAGGTTGAAGATGGTACACCACTTGGTCATGAGGGTAAAGATGGTACACCACTTGGTCAGGAGGTTGAAGATGGTACACCACTTGGTCATGAGGGTAAAGATGGTACACCACTTGGTCAGGAGGTTGAAGATGGTACACCACTTGGTCATGAGACTAAAGCTGGTACACCACATGGTCAGGAGGTTGAAGATACTACACCACTTGGTCACGAGGCTGAAGATGGTACACCACATGGTCAGGAGGTTGAAGATGGTACACCACTTGGTCGCGAGGCTGAAGATGGTACACCACTTGGTCAGGAGATTGAAGATGGTACACCACTTGGTCATGAGGGTAAAGATGGTACACCACTTGGTCAGGAGGTTGAAGATGGCACACCACATAGTCAGGAGGTTGAAGATGGTACACCACTTGGTCATGAGGGTAAAGATGGTACACCACTTGGTCAGGAGGTTGAAGATGGTACACCACTTGGTCATGAGGCTAAAGATGGTACACCACATGGTCAGGAGGTTGAAGATGGTACACCACATGGTCAGGAGGTTGAAGATGGTACACCACTTGATCAGGAGGTTGCGCATTCAGAGAAGCATATATGCACCTCCTTTAGGTAGGAATTATGGAGCTTTCAAGTCTATCATGGGGGGGGTTCAGGGCACATTCTCTGACTACAGCATGACACTGTACCAGCATCATATAACTTAATTTATTTGTTAATGGTTTATTGACATTTGTATTAGATTTGTATTCTCTGGTATGATTGGAATGATTTACCCTAAATTTTATGCATTCCTTTTTATATATATTTTTTTGATTAGTACAAACATATTTACAATCTGTTAAAGCCAGGTAATTTTATTTTGTTGTTATCTATTTTTCTATTTGTGAGGCCACAAGACGATTTCTTTTTTTGACTCCATTAAATATAACTCATTGGTATCTGTAATCATATAGTAGCAGATATAACCTACTACAGTTTATGTGGGAACTTATTTTTTCTTTGTTAAAGTCTCCTTTTTTCCTTTTCTTTTCAGGTTACATTATGAATTAAGTGTTAGACTTATGACTCATCAGAATTTTTTATCAATAATCTGTTTCTGATCCCATTCTGGGATTTATAAACATTTTATAAAAATAGTTTTCTATGTTTTCACTTGTTATTTTTGTATCATTTTTTTCCGATTTGTACTGTCACCCTTATTTGTTTATATCATTTGATTAAATCTTTCTTTTGTCTTTGCTGTTCAAAGGACAGTAATGCTAAGTTTAAGTTAATATTGATACATGGTTTGTAACTGGTGTTTTATGTAAGGTTATCACTATATTCTCTCAAACATGTATAAGTGAGACCTATGTTTTAAGCAGAATTATGTATTTATTCTGCTAAGCCATTATTTGTTAGTTTTAGTAGACTTTCTAGATTCTTCCTTAAGTGACAGATTGTTTTAGCCATGTGTGGACTGAAAATGATCAAAAACAAACGAATCCCAAACAGATAGAAACGCTCAGTTTATTACAAACAAAATAACAAAATAAAGCTTTCGGAAACTCCCTTCATCAGCATTCGCATTCATTTTGAAAAATACATCATATATACCTTAATGACTACAACATGTGGCACAGCCATCCAATCAACAATAAATAACAAAAAAAATCAAAAGTATTTAATTGTTGTTTATTGTGTGTGTGTGTGTGTGTGTGTGTGTGTGTGTGTGTGTGTGTGTGTGTGTCTATATATATATATATATATATATATATATATATATATACACGTGTGTGCGCGCGCACACACACACACACACACACACACACATGCACATACATATGAACATATACTTTGCTTCCTCCAAAGAAACCCACATTCTGTGAATAGTCTTGACCGTTCACCATGATAGAACATGAAAGAAATTTTGGGCACATTAACATTTAAATTGGTTGCTGCCAGGTACTTCCTGTGCAACCTTACACCTTCCCCAGCCCATAAGCCATATCGATGAACTCACATTGGCAAAACAACACTTTTTATGAGGTCATGAATGGCTTTTTTGGTTAGAATTTTAGTCACTCAGTAACACTATTTCAACACAAAAGAAATTTTGTCCTGAATAATCTCATCACAGTCATTGACGAAGACAGAGGTTTCCAGTAGCATCCTAAGGACCCTGTAATACTGTACTGTCTTTTGTAAGGTCTTTAGTAAGGTGTGAAAGGGTAACAGGATATGCCTATAATTTTTAGCATCAAATAAATACATTATCCAGAGCATATGGAGATATTAAAGCAGTGAAAACAATGTCATTCCTAGTGAGTGATAATATTCAACCAAATCTATGATGTCTACAGACTGACATCTACTTTACCTATGAAAAATATACCCCATAATTCTACAAAGGAACCAAAATGAAATGCACAAGTGCCACAGACCATACAAACCAACTCTCAGAAATTACAAGCACAGAGAAATAAAAACAATACCTTATGAACTGTGTTGCAGAATTTCTGAGAATTGGTTTGTGTGCTTTGTGGCACTAGTACATTTCGTATCAGTTCTTAGTTTTTTTTGGCACTGGAAGCTCCTTTGTGTTTGTTTTAAATCTACAAAACATTAAACTATAAGATGCATTGTTAATAAAAATCCCTGAATTCTAATGCAGGTTTGTCCACTTAAATTCTCAAGTTCATTGTTTTATAGAAACCTGACCAAAATCTCATATCACACATTTTAATTTATATCTATACAATATTTTATTGTACTGCAGATCAGATTCATAAATAAGTTACAGGGGCTATTATATTTGCATACATCTCTACTAAGGTGCAAAACATACACTCACCTTGTACTAAGGAACAAGGTACTGTACCTTTTAAACTTAACCACAGTATGTTAGAAATGAACTAAGAATTACGAGCAATAAATGGAAACTAGATGATTTAACTAAATGTTAACATTCTGGGGAAAAAAACACTAATGGGACTATTCTCGTAGCTTACATTCCATTACAGAGTTGATATTATGGGTCTGTATTAGAAGAGTGAACACTCTTTCGTCGACATGTAAAACCCAAAGTCTGAAAACAGCAAAGTTACAGAACAGCGATTTTTTTCCCAGGGAAAAAAAATCGCTGGGCCGTTATCGGGACTTTGCTGTTTTCTCTACTGTGGTGCAATCTCGGGGTTGGCATATTTAAGTAGGGGTGTGTGGGGTCACAGCCCCCAACATCAGGGGTGTGGGGGTGAAGCCCCCCACTTTATTTTGTCTTTATAAATTTTTTTTTTTTTTGGAACAGTGATTTTATTTTCCCTGGGAAAAAAAATCACTGTTCCATAACTTCGCTGTTTTCATACTTCAGGTTTTACATGTCAACAAAAAAGTGTTCGTTCCTTCATCGTTTTGTTCTTGTAATATTGACACGATATTACTACTAGCAAGAAATGATAAACATTGTGGTACTTCAAATACCCTGAATTTGTTACTGACATATATGCATAGATTAATACTCACCTCTTTGATAATGTCGATAATTTTAGTAATCATGCTCCTGCTTTTGCAATCTCAGAATCTGTTCGCACACCAGAGATGCCACAACTGTCCAAGAGTCGTTATTTAGGATCATTAGCCGAGTCTGTTTCTGTGAATAAAGTCTTGCCAGACTTTTGTAATGTTACTAAACCTTGATGTTTCCATTCAATCCTTTTTGTATATTTTTTGGTATACCTAATGCAATGATACTGATGAGGATAGTTAAATATATTGGTCTTAGTGGCATCACCACAACTTATAATAGTTGGAAAAGGCTGATTTAGCAGTAATCCTCTTTCTAGCTCTATTCTCTGATAAAAACATGATTTAAGGTAATTGCTACCCTTGTTTATCTGTGATATTGCAATATGTATTAAAAAGTGTTTAAGGCAGTATTTTAATAAAAAAGGAATTCAAAATAAGTGCATTTCACTTTATCCGATCTAAAATAAAGTTTTTGCCAAAGCCAAATTTAATCTATTTCTCTGACCCACAAATGCAGTCACATAGCCATTATTAACCTCACCATTAAAATTTTTGCTTGCATCTGTGCTATGCGATTAAGGATTATTACTGCTGTAATTATTTTCAAATTCAAATCTTATTTTAGTACTCCTTCAAAATATTCATGAACTTCCTAATAGCCTCTGCATAACTGGACAGTAATTTTTTGTTTGATCAAAAAATAATTTCCCATTTTTGTACTTTCTGGTGATGTCTGCAAAACCTTTTAAATACTGGATCATAACTTTCTGGTCAAACTTCTGGGTAATTACCGTTTTTCTCCTTATTTTACATAAAGCTTATTAATTTTATTTTTAACCTGCACATGTTCTGAGAAATAACCTTGAAGAAATAAAAATGTTTTTTATTGCTGGGACCAAGCCCCCTACACACCTCTCATATAGGGAGTTGTGCCCCTTACATCCCCTACTAAATAAATAAACTAACTCTGAGAATGCACAGTACTGGGAAAAGGTCATATTACCCAACCCAGTGTTATAACTATCTCACATCAACTAGCTATACCCCCAAATTAAGCAGTCAGGAAAGCTGCTGATTAAATGACCAGTCAACTAATTTCAGTATTCCCATAGATATAGATATCAATATCGATATAGATATAGATATCGATATAGATATAGATATAGGTATAGATATAGGTATAGATATAGGTATAGGTATAGGTATAGCTATAGGTATCGATATAGATATAGATATATAGATATAGATATAGATATAGATAAAGATATAGATATAGATATAGATATAGATTTAGATATATAGATATAGGGGTCGATATCAGCTAATCGAGTTTTCAGAAACTCAAAATTCATATGGTCCCGACCATATGAATGAGTTTTTGAATACCCAAAGCTTTTGAATAGAGATTGCGGTACAGTGCAGATCAGGAAATGTATCCTTTTCAAATAAAAAAATGTATCCTTTTCCTCAATGTAGTGCGATCTTGGAGTTGGTATATATAAATTGCAAGGGTTGTGGGGTGGGGTGGGGGGGGTTTCCCCCTGCAAAAATGTAAAAAAGGTAGATTTTTGTGTTTTTGGTGCTTTTTTTTGATGTTCGAGTTTTCGGAAACTTGATCATATGGTCTTGACCATAAGAATTTTGGGTTTCTGAAAACTCGATCATCTGATATAGACCCAGATATATAGCTATATACAGATATAGATATAGATATAGTGTGAAGTGTGAGGTTCTGGGTTTCAGCAAGCAAGGTGCAAACTTGACAGTCCAACCTCTGAACCTTCTACCTCAACAATGCACTAATGTTTCATTTTACTGTGAATAATTAAATGGTCCACTTCCCCACAACAACAGCATCATTTTTGCTACTTTACCTCCTCCATGATACATCTGTACATTTGGAATGCGATGTATGGCACTGTTTCCAATTTTCGAATACACACACACTTCCCAACACATTTCAACAAGCAGGTCTTAATATTGATTCTTTCCACCGTGCTGAGCTACGATAAAATTAACTAACTGGATGATTGTACATCTTTCTCTAACCTGTCATTTTTCCAGTGGTCTGTTACTCAGTCCTGGAAACTGTTCTTCATTACTCACCGTGATCATTTCATCTTTTACATATTTCATCAGTTTTTAACAGATCTTTTTGGATCCACTCGGTTGCATACCCAGAATATTCAACAGTTTACCTAACAAAGTGCTCCATAATCTCTCTGCAGAGTCTGCATACAATCTAGCAAATTTATTTCTGTTTTCACTGTCCATCTTCAATGACTCTTCAAACAAATGTTGATAGGGAAATGCCATTAGTACATCAAAACAGCACACTAGAATTCCACCCTGATGGAGTATGGGGAATTGTCCTTGTTTTTTGACCAAATTAATCCTAGCCAATATGAATACCAATGCAAGTATCCCTGTAAATAGGCCATAAGCTTAGTGGGACTATCCTGATAAAGTATATATATATATATATATATATATATATATATATATATATATATATATATATGTGGGTTTAGAAACACCCCAAAGTGGCTTTCTGCACCTACAGAGGAGGCTACCTAATACAGCTGCCTTTGTAAAACTAAGAAAGTCTCATTACTGCCAACTTGCTGGACTGTGTTCTACCACTTTAAGGATAAGCCATTCTAAGTGTCGTCAGAGTTGCTCACTTGCACAGCACTGTTTGAGTTAAACAAGTCTTTCTTTTATCTGCGATTGATAATATTAGCATTATTAGAATCAGACCACTGGGCAGGATTCGTGAAGATCTTTTATCACATTTTAAAATGAAGCAAAAAGGCATGATAGTCACTTTACTGGGGATCATAACTTACGCTTTCCTCTAATCTAGGTAGCTTAACTACCAGGATTCTGCCAACTCCAGGATACCACAAACTTCTTCTGGTCTTCAGAGTCCTGCATGCTTCCAGGATTCTGTTGTTACCAGCATGTAATGTATTCCAAACACCTGCCACTTCCACACCTACATTACCCAGTATTGTGAATCAGTGAGTCAATGCTAGCAAACTGCAGAAAGTCAAGTGGACTATGACTGTAGAATCACATTAAGGTTAAGCCTCAGCCATTCAACACTCATTTTACCAATAATGGCTGACCTTCTTGGTCATCTACTACAAGCTATTTGACATACCAGTGGTATCTTGAATGCAAATGAAATATTATGACATTGCTTTCTGTTCTCACACATGATTGATATTATTAATATGAAGCCCCTAAGCCTAAGCCATTTACACTCATGGGACATTATGGGAGTTCCTTCCAGCGTATCCCCATGGCTAGCCTACCCACACGGTTAGCATACCCACATTAAATTCCACATACTAAAAGTAGATGTGTTGTTGCTCATGTATTTGTGTAGCTTAGACAACTGACATTCCTTCATTCTCTGTCATTCATACATCCACGCTCATGCTAACACAGTATGACCCACTATTATGCCTGTTATTTTATTGCAATCATTTAACATCTGACATAGTGTTATACAGTACTTTATTACAGGAATTGATGTTCAAAGATTCTCAAACTTCTAGAAGGAATGCCAGTCATCCACTATCCTGCCATTAAATCAGTACTGCATTAAATTTGTTCTAATTGTCAGATTATTGTGGCCTCTATTCTTTTTTCCCCAGTTGGGAACAGTAATTTAGCATATGATATAATATAGAAATATAATTTGATTTTATGCACAAAATTTGGATTTAATGTGCACAGTTACCTGTCATGATACGATTTAAACTGAACCCCTTCCTCAGTGATCATTAACGCCAGGCCCCCACTTTCCAATTACAAGATGATATATAAGTACATTATACATAGTACAGACTTAGGGGGTGGCCACGGTGGTGCAGCAGTTAGTGTTGTCGCCTCACAGCAAGAGATTTCCTGGTTCAATCCTTGGCTGGGGTGCCTTCTGTGTGGAGTCTGCATGTCCTCCCTGTAGTTGTATGGGTTTCCTCCGGGTGCGCCGGTTTCCTCCCACATCCCAAAGACATGCTATAGGTGGATTGGACACTCTAAGCTGGCCCTAGGTGAGAGTGCATGTGTGTGTGTGCCTTCTGTGGAAGGTTGGGTGCCAGGCTGGCAACTCGATACTGTAAAACTCCACTGCCAATCATGAGTGGACAGGTGATCCACTGTGGCGACCCCTAACCAGGAAAAAGCCAGAAGAAGAAGAAGATACATAGTACTGACTTAAATACACTGAAATATGTAAAAGTGTAACACGCCAATGCAGTAGCTGTACTAATATAGGATAATCATACAGAAATAGAAGGTCTGCATCCTACTTCCTGCAAACCTAGGAAACAAAAATCCCAGTACTGTGAATAGTCTCATACCATAGCATGGAGTGTTTGCTTCTAAACCGTCTAGCTGAAAGGTTTACATTTTGAGACAGGACAGGCAGCACTAGCTTAAAACACTTGCTATATGGGTAGCTGCTCCAAGCCATGCCCAGCAGACTGCTTGCTGTTGTGTTACTTCACATTATGGCAAGTCATTCAGCTTTCAAATCCCTTAGTCTTAGGGATGTATGTGCACCTCTACCACGCTAATTGACTTTTTTATAACAGGAGGGCAGGGAACTGGATCCCAACTAAGTTATGCAAATAAATATGTATATGTATACATACACAAATATGT
>NC_056741.1:157265620-157323120 GCF_019279795.1 Protopterus annectens
TACTCTTGCATATCTACTACATATATGAATGTACATTCATTTGGATATTATATCCTTGTACATAATTTAACCAAATTCTTGTATATTATTATCCATTTTTTTCTTAATATATAATTGTGATTTTTACCAGACAAACTTGAACATTCTGTTAACTTTTTTATTTTTAAATCTGTTATCAAACTGTTGGCTATTGCCTCTAAAATTTGAAGCTTTTCTCCCCGGGCCTCCACTGAAAATGGGCTAATACCCAGCTGGAATTTCTCGGTAAACACATGTGAAATAAATAATAAATAATAAAACAGTATTCAGGAATTCGGATTTCTTTTTTTTTTTTGGTGTTTGTGTACAAAATGTGTTTTGACGTTCGAGATTTTGATAGCAAACTCTCTCTCTCTCTCTCTCTCTCTATATATATATATATATATATATATATATATATATATATATATATATATATATATATATATATATATATATACACACACACACACACACACACACACACACACACACACACACACACACACATACATATATTTTACTATCACATTTCTGAAAATCACTCAGTTGAGTGATGACTTAATTGGAAAATAACAGTGAAATTGAAAACATCGGCTACACAAAATGACAAAAACGGTAATGTCGACTAGTCCATATTCGACATTGTCGACATTACCCAAGTGTACCTTACAGTCCAGTGATTTCCAACTAACATTTTGCAGGGGAGAAAGCCCCCCTGCACCTCCCCATATGGGGGGCTGTGCATTGTATATATACAAACTGTGTGATCGCACTACAGTGAGGAAATGGGCACATTTCTCAAGTCTCCACTGTACCGTGATCTCCAAGCAGAACGTCGACCTCACAACATTGAATGCAGACTAGCATTCGTTGTTGTGGAGTCTACCATTTTCGATCTGGCCTTCCATGAACTGGAAGTTAGCGTTTTGACTATCTCAGTTTGATAGAATGCTGTCCAATATGGTGATAGTAAACCCATGTATATATATATATATATATATATATATATATATATATATATATATATATATATATATATATATATATATATATATGCACATATGTTGTGTGTGTGTGTGTGTGTGTGTATGTGTGTGTGTGTGTGTGTGTGCGCGCGCGTGTGTGTGTGTGTGTGTGTGTGTGTGTGTGTGTGTGTGTGTGTGTGTGTGTGCATGTGTGTGTGTATGTGTGTGTGTGTGTGTATGTGTGTGTATGTGTGTGTGTGTGTGGAGAGAGAGAGAGATGGTTGTGTTATTTTTAATCAAACAGACTAAACATTGACATCTATTTGCTCGACACACTTTGGTCAACACAAACAGATGGTGAACCAGTGTTTGAGATCGACAATCCACACGTAGGGGAAATATGTTCTTTCCCCAGGGAATATGCAATCTCAGAGTTGGTATACATAATTAGCAGGGAATGTGGGGAGTGCAAGTGGGCTTCCCCCTTAAAAAAACATTTGGTTTTTATTTTGCATGCTCCAGGATGTTGTGATGTATGTCATCTTTAATGTGTTGATGTTTTGGATATCAACATTTAGTATATTTGATCAAATATACTATATCCATATTATAGCTATATCTATATCTATATTTATAACTATATCTATATCTATAAATGTAATGCCCCATATACATTAGTATTTATCTTACTTTAATTATTCTTTTCCTGTATTGTTGCCTTATTTTAAGGTCATTAGAAGCAACAGTTCAATGTTCCCTTCATGTTTTGCACATGCTACATGCCTATACCACAAATGACATGCCTTTCTGTCCATTTGTGAATCTATGTTTCTTCAGTTTGTACATTGCACCACTGTGGTGGCCATATCTCCAGACACATTTTAATCTGTTACAGATCACTGGATCTTCAGTAAGCAGAGGCATTTTTTTGGAGGGGGGAGGGAGTCTTTACAGTATGTAGTTTGCAACTGCTGACCAGAATATGTCCAGTTACTGACCTTAATGATATGCTGGTATAGAGGTCTGGTCTTCTACCAAGAAACACTGTGCCTTGAGTCTTAAACAGTCAGATTAACATTGTTGAATAGTTTTCTGTACATATATGCTATCATGCCTGTACTTAATGTGGGCTAAAACACCGATGTCCAACAACAGATAGCCATAGATGGCTGATATCACTTACCATGTAATAGCCAATAAAGCAACCACTAACGTTACATACATTAAGCTAATGCAAATGTTCAAAACTGCAGCTAGACTAGAGCTGTTAGAGTACCTTGTAAAGTCTGTCATATAGATAGAAGGAGAAGGTGTGTTTTGGAAGTTTATATTAAAACTTTTTTTTTTTTTGACATTTGTTTACCAGGAATGTCTGACTTGGAACAAAGCCAATTTTCAGTGAAGGCCCGGGGAGAAACGCTCTAGGTGCATGCCTTTGTGACATTCATTAGTTATTATTAATTTTGTTAAACAAGCGGATCAAGTGAGAAGACACCACCATTTTCATAGGTGATCTGTTAACTATGAACACAAACAAATGAAGAGATTTGCTTAAGATCACACAAATATACAAGCTGTGACCATTTTGGATTCATGTACGTGCCTCCAGTTAGAAACCCATACAATTTAAAGGCTATGATAAATAAAATTACTTTAGAGAAGAGTGTGCAAGGCACAAACAGCAGTGATAAAGCCAGCATCAGTGGTCTTATGCCTGATAAGTTGCTGTCCTGTAAAGGCAACACATTTGTTCTTCAGTTGGAAGGAATGGAGACCCATGCATTAAATGTCAGCAGTGGTGTAGTGCTGAAAGTTTTAATGATTTTATCTCAATTCTTGAAGAGAAAAGCAAGAAAAAACATGCTCTTTAAAGTTGGAGACATCACTTCTGCTAATTTTTAAATGAGATTTTGTGGCTACTTTCTCATGAGCTTTACTGGTATGATGCTATTCATGGTGAAGAAAAGGGGAACTATGATTTAATGGTCATTTCTCTGACATAATTCTTTAATGAGCATGCTTTTGAACCTGACAACCTGCAGCTACCACTATGGTCAAGACCAAAAGAGTAAACACAATATGCTGTAATTCTTAGCTGCAGGCATTTTTGTCCAAGTTTATACAAATGAAAGAGGCACAGTGTAGGTATAGAAATACAATAAAGCAGTCTTTAAAACGGATCTTTGTTTAAAAATAATTCTCAGTGGTAAAATGACACAGAGCTGACTCATAACTACCATAGATAGATCATGTGACTAGAACCTGGCTAATGAAAATATTCTGAGAGACAGACAGGGACAGAGAATGAGGGATGGTCAGGGCTTACATGCCTTTGTAGTGCTGGCAATAGCCTGACAGTGACAGACGTCTTGGCAGATTAGTCCTTGATAATTGCAGCTACAAACAAATTGTATACGCTGTAGTCACTTCCTCATCATGTTTGAGAACTAGCCGTACATAATGCCACTGTGCATTGCAAATGGTTACTGGACAAGATTCAGTATGGAAGATGGGGAAAGTTTAGTCTCAAAAAAAATTAGCTGAAGCTGGCAAACATGGGAAAAGAACAAGAACACTACACAATGGGACTTTATTGCTTTGGTCTTAACAAAGAGTTTTTTTTCTTCTTCTTATAACTTAGTGCATTGCTGGGGCAGAGTAAACATACTACTACAGACTTCATACAGAGCGACTGTTTTCTTTCTTTTTGTACCATCCCCTACTCTGGAATCATAGATAAACTCACTAAGTTGGGCATTAATCCCTATGTCACCCAATGGGTTGCTAAATGGCTTACTGATAGAACCCACACTGTAAAAGTAGCCGACTCCAAATCCAGCTCCAGACAAGTGACAAGTGGAGTACCTCAGGGTTCAGTCCTGGGGCCGCTCTTGTTTGGCATCTACTTCTCTGAAGTACAGGTCAACACTAAGGGACTCTGGCTAACAAAGTTTGCAGATGACTGCAAACTGGGAGCCATTATTGAATCCCCAAATGATGTGGATACTCTACAAAAGGGCCTTACAGAAACAGATGCTTGGTGCCAGAGCCATGGGCTCAAGATCAATGCCAAGAAATGTATAGTTATCCACTTTAAGAAAAAACATGCACCTGTGAATTACCATATAGGTGGCAGTACACTAAACACCGAAAGTGTGATAAGAGACTTAGGGACACAGGTGGAGTCGCCTCACCTTCGATAATAACCACCACACACCAGTCAGGAACTCCTTATATGTGGCACACCTCATCACGAAGGGCTTTTCATCCAGAAAGAAGGAGGTCATTGTCCCACTGTACTCATCCCTCATTAGACCCATTATAGAATACAAGCCCCATTTGGTATGTACCTCTCAAGACATCTGCAATAACTGGAAAGGCCTCAGAAATACCTCACTAAAAATCACAGGCCTAAAGCAGATGCCCTACACTGACCACCTTAAAAACTCCAGCTATACTCTGTCACATAAGTCTACTCAGAGGCGATCTCTGCTTAACATACAAGGCCATGTCAAACCCAGAGCTGTTGGACATGCTACAAAAATAGAAATCCCAATCCCTCAGAGCTACACGCCCAGGGATCTAAACCTTGTCATCACAATAAACAAAACATGCTGGAGGGATAGGTTCCTGACCCAGAGACTCCCCAGACTCTGGAATAGATTGCCCATACATGTCAAGCAGAGTGCCTCTTTGGACCTCTTCAAGAGGAACCTTGACAATTGGATGGGAGAAAGGAAATTCACCCCAGGGATCACGTGCTAGACAGGGGTCCAGGAAAGTAAATAATGTGGGAAGAAATAGCCAGGGAATTGTTATGGCTAGGCTTGTATAGGCCCTAGGGCTGATAGCCTAGTACCAACCTATGAACCTATGAACCTACCTTGATACAATCATAAAAGCAACACAGACTGGCACCAAGAGGGCAAGAACTTACTTTCCAGCTGGTCAGTCAGACAGACTATTATAGTAGTTATCTCAGCAACCTTAGGCAACATGTAAGCTGAGGGGTAATGACACTTTTGTTTTACATGAACACTATCCTCACTAATCTTTTACTTCATACTGGCTTAAACTTTGTGTATTTGTTAGTATTGTTATATTTCCTGAACTATCATGTTTATAATAGAGCTATCATGCTCACATTAATTGCTGCAGATATTTGCTGCTTAGCTTCTCCATGGAAAATAAAAATATTTCAGCAATGCCTTAAACAAAAAAAAGGCTGTCATTATATCTGGACAAGTGTGTAAGTTGTCTAAAAAACATGCCAGATTGTTGCAGACATTCTGGGATGAACCTGTTTTAAGTAGCTTAAATGCCAAGTTAAACGGCGGTGCCCCTGTAGGAGTTAAGGCATCTCTAAAATTGTGAACATTTGAAATGGCTTCAAAATAAAGTGAGTCATGCAGCTTTTTTCTATACCCACAGGGCCAATTGCGATTTGTTCCATGTATGGACCAAATGTGGATTAACCTGATATTTTTAGAAGATCTTGGAGTCTTAGAATAACTGGGAGGGAATATGGAATACAATATTCTTTTGGGGGGCCTAAATGTAGTGTTGGACTCTATAAGGGACAGGGTCATTCCCAAATGGGGAAAGTCACATCAAAGCACAGTGTATTATGTCAGATGGATGTCAGCATTTAAGGACAATGTATGCATTATGATTTTTCCACCCACAGGACATGGACTACACATATACTTCCTCCTCTGTCTCCTCAGGTAGCAGAATTGAATACATTTAGTATGTAGCACCTTATTAAGTTCTATATGGGATATAATAATTTAACCAATTTCAGGCACAAATCAAGAGTCAGTGCTTTTCTCTTTGTATAAGTCCTGCAAAATGGGCCTGCTGATTCTTAAACATCAAAAAAATACAGATTTTAGTTGAAAAGGCTGCGTCAGATTATATAATTAAGTCCCCTACTTTGTCTCTCCTCGTAAGAGTAATGCGGGTGTCCTTCAAGCTGGAATTGATTATGTAAACGGGACAAATGTCCCCTTTTAATTCAATATAATAACAGAATTTAGGCACATAAAGATCTAACTGAGGAGGCATGGGACAATCTAAAATACAAGCATATAAGGAATTAATTATAAAAAAAGTTGAGCAAAAAAGGAAAGGTAACAGCTGTATATACAAAGAGCAGCAATTGAAGCTTGGCTTGAAGGGAATAAATCTGACAAATCCAACAAGCAGACATCAGACTGTAATACTGAAAATCAGAGATATAAAAAGTTGTACCTACACGTAGGTCAAAGAAATAAGGAACAACTTTAAGGATTATTATAATTCTTCATATAAAGAGCCAAATAATGTTAAAGGCTCTATTTAAGCAATCAAGACATTCTTAGATGAGCACTGCATCCCATAACTTACCAGAGAACAACATAATTTCTTAAAAAGCTCTAAGACAGGTGGAGGGTTGCAACAATATCAATATCTCTTCCAAGGTGAAATTCCCTGTTCCTGATAGTCTAAACTTTAAATGTTATAACCCTTAAAAATCTTATTATTCATTTTCTTACAAAGTCATTTAAAACATTTCAACCAGAAGGTGAAATCAAGCTTATGTCTCTGACTTCTATAATTACCATCTTTCCCAAACCTGGGAAGGATAACACTTTAGTAGCCTACTATCAGCCCGTATCCCTTATGAATGTCAACATTAAATTATACGGCACATTAAATTATATGGCATGGTTTTGGCAAGATTCTTTGTAAACTGATAACAAAGATGCAAACAGGCTTTATTAAAGGTAATATAAACCATTCATGCACACACACTGCATTTTTATGTATCTATTTTTGTACTTTTCTCTACTGTGTGAATATTGTTTAATTCTGTTTAATTTTCTGTATTAAGGAAAATTGTAATCATTATTGTAAAATTTTTCTGTATTGCCGAGAGCTTTTCTTCTTGGGTCTCCACTGACAATGGGACACATGGCTCAGCTGGACTAACCCAGTTAACAAATGTCAAATAAATAAATAAAAAATTATATTTCCAAAGTCTAAAAACAATACATAATTGTGCCATATTCTTATTTGTGGATTTCAAGAAGACCTTAAATTCCATCCAATGTGTTTACCTTTGGAATATATTAAAAATAGCTGCAGTGCATGCCTTATACAACAACCACTCAACATGCATCTTAACAAACAATATATTATATGGCAATTTTCAGGGATGCCCATTGTCACTAATGCTCTTAATTTTGGCCCTAGATCCACTAAATAGGTGGCCTGTAACAATAGTATTCTAGGTTGGACAATGTTGAGGACTAAGACTGAAGCATTTTTATTTGCCAGTGACTGTGGGGTATTAACCAGACAACACCACAAGAGCTTCCACATATAGCAGAGATATTTACCACCTTTAACAATGTCACTGACCTAGCAGCTAATCCTTACAAGATAGAATTGTTCCCAGCAAAAAGACAAGCTGAAATTAGAAAAGTACAAAACCTTACACTCAATTTACATGGAGAACATCCCACCAAACTACCTGGGCATATACCTTCACACTAATTATAACTTAATGTTAAATATTAATTTCATATCTATCTAGAACCAGCTACTCATTTCTATCCACATATGGTAGAAATGTGGTTTCTCCCTAACACGATGCACAGCAGCAATTAAACTGTTTTTGGCCTCTTACCTGTTTTACGTCTTTTGGAACATTGCTATCCCTTGCAACCACAGTTTGCTAAAGAAGATTGTTTGCTTTTTTGGATCAGTTTATCTGAAACTGGAAGAGATGTTGGGTAAGTAAACAGGTATCTGTAACTCCTACAAAGTTTTCTGGGCTGGGTACACCTGACTGGGGAAAATATGCAAAGGCATTTGTGATCTCTAATTTATTCAATATGAATTATCAGGTCTTCCCACAATGGAATAGTCCAAAAGGGAAAATTATGGAGCCCCATTCGTTATGGGACTTAACTTGATTTTATAAAAGACTTTTTAGTGATTTAAGAACGTGTCTATTCATGCAAGAGCTTTACAAATGTGGAGACTGAATAGCCAAAATAAGGACTTACATATAATAAGCCACAGATGGCCATTAGAATATTTACTTTTCATCAAAAAGTTTAATGATTTAGGACTTGGTGTATATAAATTTAGGGATGTAAGGGCCTTGATCCCCTACAAAAAATAAGTTTAAGAGAGAAGCTTTATTTTTAATAGTCACTCTTATGAATTTTCTGTCCTTTCTTTTTTTTTTTTTTGTATGTTGAAACAACATTTAGAATCTTGACGTTTCAACAGCCAGCCAGTCTAGACCCTTTTAAAGAAAGAGTTTTGCCTGAGTTTTGGAAAAAAACTTTTAGGAATATAAGGAGAAGGCCATATATCTACAAAAAAACATTTTTTTTTACCTATGCCACAGGTATTGGACACCTGACAATGCCATAATAGGAGTTTAACATGTCAACCCTGCTGTTCTATGGATGGAGTAGTTTACCTCCCTTAAGCACAAATTTTGGGGATGCCTTGGTGTTTTCAAGCTATGGGAAATTCTTTTAATTTTACTAAACCAGGCATTTTGGAAACAGTTGCATGTTCAGAACCTACTTGTTTGCAGGAGACCAAACAGACTCTAAACTAGAATGAAGGCCCTGGGGATCATGGATTCTTCAACTGTCAGCTGTGGTTAGGCCATATATTGAGTCAGAATGTAAATTTCCAGAGAAGACAGCAGTCTCAGTGGTAGCTGAAGGGGGGAAACAGCTAATAGGTGTTGCCACTCATATAGACAGACTCACAGACCCAACCATCATCTGCTCAGCCCAGTCCCTACCCAAACTGCAAAAAGTAACACATGAAGCCTTTTCCTCTGTTGAAACTTGATTATCTGATGCCCAATTAATACTCAACCCAAACAAAACTAAACTACTCATCTTCCAACCCACCAAACATACTCAAAACAACTCTCACTTTAACATCACAGCAAAAGACAACACCACTATATACCCAACTGAACACACCAAATTGCTAGGAGTGGAAATAGACAATAAACTAAAATTTGACATTCACATATCCATGACCATAAAAAAGTCCACAAAAAACTAGGAGCTTTATACAGAAATAAGCAACTTTTCACCAAAGCAGCAAAGATTTCAATAGCAAATTCCCACCTTATCTCCACCCTACTTTATGCCTCTCCAATATATACCAACATAAGGCAATGCGATCAAAACAAGCTAGAGACCTGCTACAACAGAATCGCCAAATTCTCTACAGGGTCATCCTACCGTAGTCACCACTGTCTCTCACTTGCTGAACTGGGCTGGCTTGAACTCCCTCACCTCCTTCAATGGTATCAACTCTCACTCGCCCACAAACTAGTAAGCCATCCACTAAATTTCCCATCCCTCTAGAATCTACTCCAACCCTATCACACCACCAGACCACTAAGATCCAGCAACAAAAATCACTTGCAGATCACTAAAGCCAATAACTCTGCTGGTGAAGCACTATTCTCTTGCACCATAGCCAAATTATGGAACCCTCTCCCACCCACAATTACCTCCATACCATCATGCACCCACTTTAAAACTTTACTAAAAGTGCACCTAAAACATGCTGGCTATGCCCTTGCAACTCCCACTCTAATATCACCCACCCCATCCAACCACTACCTTTCTTTCCACTACACTAACTACCTTGATTATAGCAAGCTCAGATGCTCATAAGCCTAGTACTTATTATACAGCAGGAACTTCTTATTGTAACATTTGTTAATGTCTGTTATGTACTTCACAGATAAAGATTCTAGTTGTCTACTGATGTACTATGTTCTTCATCTGTAAATATGGTGTAAGTAATTGCTATGTTAAATTGTTAATTGCTATGTAATCCAATGTAACTATTGTCTGTTTATTTTAACTGTGGAGCTTTTCTCCCCGGGCCTCTGCTGAAAATGGACCTACATCCAGTCGGACACTCCCGGTCAACAAATGTAAATAAATAGATAAATAAAAATATAGAGGGTCAAAAAATGATGAGGATTACAGCTTATGATATTACAATGTCATACAGGCCACGGAGAGGGTGAACTCTGCCCCATGTACAGAGCCTCAGAAGACCCTATCCTGTCAACTGTACTTGCATATTTGGAAGCCCAATGGGGGCATAAGTAGCAGCTTAAGAGATCTAAACCTCTTTTGCAGCATAGGAGGGATAGATACATATCACAGAGAATACCACTTCACTGATTTAATCTTCTTCTCCACATAAAGCAAAGTACTTTGCTTATACTTTTCAAATGTAATCTGGATGAATGGGAGGGTAACAGCAAATTCATCTCCAGTTGAGCACCCTTGTCCCTCAAGCATAGGGCAACATGTAAATATTCTGCTTATCTCTGGGATATTGGCACTTTAAATATAAAGGCTGAAAACTTCATGGGAATGCATGGCTAGGCTTCTAAAGATCCTCACTGACCAATAGCCTAGCAAGTGCCTTTGAAACTATTGTCTACAGGAAAAAAAAAAACGCATCCGTATTGGATGCAATTCTTTTAATGTGTTCAGTTTTGAAAATTACAATTATACCTAAGAGCTATTAATGTTTTAAGTAATACAAGATTTAGTTAACTGTAATATGAGAAACTAATGTCAGTTTACACATTTAATGGATTTGTATTTATTCATATTACACACTTGGTTTTTTATTTATTTTATTTTATTTTATTTATGTTAGCCAGGTTTGTCTGACTGGATTTAGTCTAACCCCTTTTTCAGCAGAGGCCCATGGAGAGTACTTCCAACATATTACAAACATTTTTTTAACAGACAATGTGGGTATATCAGGCTTTACCCATGTTTGGCATGGTTCGAACATGAGGCAAAGCCTAAGTGATTTAACAAAGCCAACCTTGGGTAAATCCTGATAAACCCTCACATGAGTGGGTTATTGCTTTTATACAATAACATTATTTAAGAAAGAAGTTGCTTACCTTTCTTAAATAATGTTTCTGCATAATGGCCTTGTAGGGTTCCTCTATGTTCTTCCTTGTCTGCTAATGTACTGCTTATGCACATTGGATTTAATTTTTCATACTTGCACAGTACATCAGGAGAAGCAACAGAGAAAAAAGAATCTCCATTGCATTTTTTTTCTTTCTTTGGCCAAGATTTTATGAAGGACAGCCTAAATACAAAGGAAAAGTAGGTATGGTTCTTATTATTTATTTTTGCAGAACTTACCCGATTTTCCTTGTATTTTGCTGTCCTGTGAGCATATGCCAATAGGAAAGCCTGGCCGTTTGATGGTATTTCAGTGGCAAGACTTTTTTTATTGGTATATTAGCAAGTTACAATGGACATGCTGGTTTGGCTGTCCAATCAGTGTGCACATTTCTGAATAACAATGACCCAACATTGTATAATCAGTAATATACAGGAACAGGAATTAAATAATAAGCTACTATACACAGATTTGCTAAATTAAGTTACATTTACATGAATATAGGGGCAACTATTGCAGTAAAAAAAAGATATTTCTGCATTAGCAGATGTTGAACACTCAGTATCTGAAGATGTGTATTAGTGGGTTTGCCAGGTAGATAATATATCCTGTGATTCCCCATTCTGGTATTATAGACAAGCTCACCAGCCTGAACATAAACCCCTATGTCACAAAATGGGTTGCCAACTGGCTCACGGAAAGAACCCACATGGTGAGAGTTGCGGGAGCTAGGTCCGACTCTAAACCGGTTACAAGTGGCGTTCCCCAGGACACAGTCTTAGTACCCCTCCTGTTTGGCATACACTTCTTAGAGGTGCAGGCAAGTTCAGGAGGACTGTGGCTGACAAAATTTGCAGACGACTGCAAACTAGGGGCTATAATTTACTCTCCAGCTGACACAGACATTTTCCAAAAGGGTCTCACTCAGACGGATACCTGGTGTCAAAATCATGGCCTCAAGCTAAATGCCAAAAAGTGCATAGTCATCCCCTTTGGAAAAAAACAAAGTACCCACAAACTACATATAGGTGGTAGTCCCCTAAATATGGAAAACATAATAAGGGATCTGGGGACCCAAATAGATAGTAATCTCTCCTTTGATAATCACATTGCCAAAGTAGTTAGAATATCCTTCTATGTGGCCCACCTAATCACAAAAGGGTTGACATCCAGATCAAAAGAGGTCATTGCTCCCCTCTACTCATCACTCATCAGACCCATCATAGAGTACAATGCCCCATTTGGGATGTACCTTAGAAAACACCTGCAACAGCTGGAAAGACCACAGAAGTACCTCACCAAGAGGATCACTGGCCTCAAACAGATGCCCTATGCAGCCCGATTGAAGAAACTCCAGCTGTACTCGGTTGCATACCGCCTACTCAGAGGTGATCTCTGCCTGACATACAAGGCCATGTCCAATCCAGAATTGATGGACATGCTCCACCTAAAGAAAACCTTATCCCTTCAACCAACACGTTCTAGAAATCTAAACCTCACCACAACAATAAATAGGACGTGCTGGAGGGATAGATTCCTGTCCCAGAGACTTCCCATGCTTTGGAACAAGATTCCAATCTACATTAGGCAGAGCTGCTCGCTAACACTCTTCAAGAGAAACCTTAACGAGTGAATGGGAAACAGAAAGTTTACCCCAGGGATCACTTCAGTGACTCTGCTGGACAGAGGCACAGAGAACTAATCTAAGGGGGCGGCGAAAGCCAACACATTCTGGCTAGGCTTATAAATGTCTTCGGGCAGATAGACTAGTACCTACCTATGAACCTATGAACCTATTAGTGCTTAGAAATTCAAAGAAATGGAGATGAAGGAAGGAACTATGTAGGGCAGAAAAGTGGGGTATAAAGCACGTTCAGATACAGTTATATATATGACTTTCAGAAGGTTTATATTAGAAGTACAGAGGTGGGGGGTGAACAGTATTAGAAAATAACATATATAACTGGGAAATGCTAATAACACTATTCAGGTATTGGTGAAGACAGGTTATGGGTCATAGGATTTGGAATGAAAAGAAAAGTTTAAATGATATGGAAAACTGTAAATAACAGTGACCTTCATCTTTGAGATATATGGGAGCAGATCCACTGATTTGTTAGGTGAAGGTTTAGGTGTGTTTTAAATGAGTTTGCATTTTGAATGGATTTCAGGGATAGTGGGATGTGATTCCATAACATAGCTACTCTATTTGAATATAGGGAGTCAGCTGCAGCATGAAATTATTTAGTTATAGTGATTAGTGTTTTTTTTCTCTAGAGCAGAATAATTCTATTAGGGAAATAGTGTTGTATTAAGTTGTTAATGGATGGGCAATGTTTTGGCTTAGAGAAGTCTGTGTATTGCAGTTAGCTGGAAAGACCTAGGTAATGTGGTAGTTCTAACTGGTTTAATTCTCTGAAGGCTAGGCAGTGATGTGTTCTATTGTTATAGTTTACTGCAAAATTTAGCTATTTTATTATAACATTGCTTAAGTTTGGATGGTTGTGAGACTTGAAGGTTAGAAAAGATTGAGGCACCAAAGAGGAGAGATGGCAGTAAGAAATTAAAGGCTATACATCCTCTGGCTATGTTAGTGGAGTAAGTTTTTACTGTGTTTAATGCACTGAGTTTTTTATGATTTTTTAAGCACGTGTGATACATTGTGGTCAGATTTCAACTGGTTATCTATGATGACACCCAATACATTTGTGTGATTTACTTGTTCTGTCGTAGTGCTGTTGGCAGGGACAATAATGATTAGTTTTATTTTGGTATTTTTTTAGTGTTTAGAAGTAGTTGTGGATTATTTAACCATTTTCAATCAATAAGAAGGATTGTCGTGTAACTCCTTGGAGTTTAGAGAGTGATTTGGGTGAGCAGATTAGGGTTTAGTTATCAGTGCGTTGAGCTAAGGTTGCATTTTTGCAGAAGCCATTGATGAATATATTGAAATGTATGAGGCCTAGAATAGACCCTTGTGAGATATTAAAAGTTACTGGTAAAGAGGTGGAGAAATCATTTTTTTAATTTTAATGCTTGTGCTCTGTGTGACACCGTACCACTGGCCCAGTAATCAAGGAGCCTCAATCCTCACCACTAGCATCAGTGGGGGGATGTACATTGGGAAGGATGATAAGACGACACACAGTAAAGTGCAATGACACACAACCACTTACAAAATTCCAGCTACCTGGGCTGGCAATTTCTCCTTTTGTTACACTCTGTTTGAGAGGTAGCTGTGGAACCACTGCAGTGAAATGTTGGTGAGTCCCAAGAATGAGAGTTTATGTAAGAGTTTCTGGCTGCAGATGACAATGTGAACATAAAGTTGTTTTCTTGTTACTAGTTTTATAAGGGTATTAGTCATGCAGTTATGATTGTTAAAGTGGTGTAATTGTTACTTTCCATTTTCCGAACTGCTTTTTTTCTAATAAAGTTTATCATCGTGCAAAAATAAATAAATAAATGAATCCAGATTCACGTACTTGCCAATGAAGTTACTACAAATATTTCCTCAGTTCACCCTTAGGCCAAAAAGGATAGAAAGACCACATGGGCAAATGGCAAAAAGAAAAGTTTAGAGGGCCTGTTAGAGTAATTTCTCCCAAGCACTTGCAACTACTTAGGATAAGTGATATTTAGACTAATTTCAGAATGTCTTATCTATGTGTTTGACAACATTGACTGCTAGCAAAGACCTTAAGACTACAATTTTTTTTTTTTTTTTTTTTTAACATTTGTTGACCGGGAAAGTCCGACTAGGTTCCACAGATCCTGTTTTCAGCGGAGGCCCGGGGAGAAATGCTCCAGACGCATGTCTTTAGAACAAGAACAATTAAAATACAGGACAGAAATTAGAATTAGTGAAAACAATTATACATATAAAACATCATAAATGTAAGGTTTCTCATGCCAGGCTTGCTCAAAAACCTACTGAGAAGTCATTATTTGCAGGCAACAATGCCAGGTATGGATGACATTACAGAGGGAATGTACCTATTAGGTATGCTGTGAAACAGGCAAAGATCCTCCCTATTCCTGGCAGGTCCGTTATTTCCTTATAATATTCACACTGGAGAATACTACTGCACTTAAATGGTCTCTCTGAGGTTTCTGTTTTGTCTTTTAAAGTTTTCAGTTTTAAAGGATGATTTTTTTATCTGTGTGTTTTAGGTTATCTACCTATTTGTTCTTTTCCAGACTATCTGAAAATCCAGACAACCATCTGGTAAACATTGTATAAACTTTGGTATTCTAGTTAGCAGCACAAACAAAATACCAGGCCTTATGAAAATGCCAACATCAGAAAACATCACTAAAACAATGTGGTTAAGTCTCACAATAGAAAAAAAAAGACAAAACGAGAATGTTTAAGTATGTCTACTAGGTGTATATGGCTAGAAATGTTATGGTCCCTGTGATGATTGCTTAGTATTGCTTTGGTCCTATGTTTCTATAAAAAAAGACATTCTGCTTCCCACTGACATGACATTTACATCACAAAATGGGTATGGAGGAAGGCAGAGTGGACAGAAAAGGAGGTGGAGAAAGTCAGAAGTAATAGGTATAAAGGCTTGGTGACAGTCTGTTTTTTGCCACAATCTGAAGAAGTCTTTGTGACCAATAGCGACTAATAAACTGCAACTGCGCTACAAACTTCATTTGTGGTCCTCCGGTGCTGTTTGGTGGAGAATTTTTTGGTTTTGAGTTTATTTTGTATCTTCACCTTTGCCTTGGTGCACTGTTTTGGTTTTGTTTATGAGGTTACATGTGGGAACATGTGACTGTATGGGTTTGTATGTGGTAGCCTGTGGCTGTTTGTGAGGTTATATGTGGATGCATGTGACTGTTTATGAGGTTATATGTAGGTGCATGCGGCAGTTTGTGAGGCTAAGTGTGGGTGTATGTGGATGTTTGTGAGGTTATATGTGAGTGCATGTGGCTGTTTATATGGTTATATATGGGTGCACGTGGCTGTTTATGAGGTTATATGTGGGTACATTTGACTGTTACATGTGGATGCATGTGGATGTTTATGAGGTTACATGGGCACATGTGACTGTAAGTTTGTATATGGTGGTCTGTGGCTGTTTGTGAGGTTATATGTGGGTGCATGTGGCTGTTTGTGATGTTATATGTGGGTGCATGTGGCTGTTTGTGAGTTATATGTGGGTGAATGTAATTGTGAGGTTATATGTGAGTGCATGTGGCTGTTTGTGAGGTTATTTGTGGGTGCATGTGACTGTTTGTAAGGTTATATGTGGGCACATTTGGCTGTGGATGATTGATTGTAACTGTAACTGCTTTGACTGCAAGTTGGCCATAATTTCTGTCACATACATCAATATTGCAAATGGTAGAAGGCTAACGTTGGTAGCTTGACAGGAGCAGGATATGTGTGAAAACAACTGCTCATTGTCACAGTGGTGTAGTCAGTAGCATAGACATTTCTAAGTATTTTGCAATGGTTGAGTTCTTGGCTCTGGCTTTTCCAGTATGGAGTCTATATGCCCTCCTTGTCTCTGTGTGGGTGTATCCATGTGCTCCAGGTACTTCTGACACTCCAAAGACATGCCATAGGTAAAAAAGGCATTCCTCCAATTAGCCTGAAGGTGTGTGTGTGTGTGTGTGTGTGTGTGTGTGTGTGTGTGTGTGTGTGTGTGTGTGTGTGTGTGTGTGTGTGTGTGTGTGTGTGTGTGTGTGTGTGTGTGTGTGTGTGTGTGTGTGTGTGTGTGTGTGTGTGTGTGTGTGTGTGTGTGTGTGTCTGTGTGCATGCTCACATGTGTGTAATAATATCACTAGTTTTTATCTATAGACATTCACAATATTACCAGACATATATCGAACTCTTTGGGGTTGTAGCAGTAATACAGAAGCAGTTATCAAGCCATTATCTTTAAAACAATGGGCATAAAATCATCACAGAAGATCCAGACCCTTACAAATTACAAGCATGTGGTGTGGGCCCACACCATACCCTATATAACTGGATTGTAATATGAATTTACTGGTGGCTACTGCTATGAACTCCACCGATTATAAAACTGGCACTACTTGCATATGTGTATAAATGATTACTGTAGCTTATGTGCAGACTGGGGATGGTGTTGTCATTATTTCCTTAACTTTCCTCCCTGACACTCAAACCTCAGAGGTGTGTACAGAATGTCACTATAGCTTGTGTTGAAACTGGGAACTATTTAGTTACTATTTCTTTAAATTTTCTCACAAACCTCAGAGGTGTGTACCAAAGGTCACTATTGCTTGTGAAGGGGCAATGCACTGGGAACAACAAGCTGAAATATATTACTGTGATCATTACTTTTTACTTTACTTATTTTTTTTTTTTATTTATTTATCATTTGTTGACCGGGAATGTCCGACTAGGTTCCACAGAGCCTGTTTTCAGCGGAGGCCCGGGGAGAAATTCTATTCTGTTCTTAGACCTTCTGAAGGCATTTGATACCATGTCATACCACAAAATTCTTATAGAACTTACATCTGTTGGCCTCTAAGAGGGAGTATAGGTGAAAGGAATAGGAACTGAAGAAGGTCATCAAGGAGCATGTTTGGGGTGAGATGCTGTTTGAACAGTGCTTCGAAGTTTCAGAGTTTATCTATTAGTTTTGTTTGGGTAGGGATGGAGTTCCAGAGTTTAGGTATATGGTGTGAATACATGGATTTTCCTGCAGAATTATGTGCCCTGTTTATATGTAGTAGAAATTGTTCACCAGAATGTAGATCTCTGGTTGGGGAATTGGGGAGGTGAGTATGCTTTAGAAATGGGAATTTTTCTAGATGATGGCTAAGTTTAAATGCTGTAATTGGCTGTGTGTAGGTTAAATAGTTTGAAAGTTCTAGCCAGTTGAATTATTTTAAGTATGACTGTGGTGTGTCCTATACGCTACTTTGTTGCGACATGATGCTGCTTTGTTTTTATGCGTGGTAGCTAGGTTAGTGAGGATGGAGGAAGCATGAAGGAGGGATTGAAGTAGGTAGGTTGAGGCTGGTGTGTCCCTTGCTGTATTTGTATGGTATACTTTAGCTCTATAGAGGGAGCCTAATTTCTGATGTGTTTTTTAATAGATTGAAGGCTGAACCTGAGTTTGTCCTCTATTATTATACCTAGAAGTTTGGATTAGGTTTCTATTTTTATCTTGGAGTTGTTTGCAGAGGTAATGTTTAAGAATTGTTTATGACTGAGATGGGGTTTTGTAGTAAAAAGCATAACTTTTGTTTTATTTGGATTAAGCAGTAAGTTGTGATTTTTTAACCTAGCTTCAGCTGCTGAAAGGTAAGTCTGAGTTTGGAAAAGAAGGGGCTGCTCATATCAAAGTTGAGTCATCGGCATACTGCACTATACTGGCTGGCCTGGGTGGGGTGATGGTATGAAGCTTATTAATGAAGGTGTTGAAGAGAAGGATCCTTATGGGAGTCCAATTGTTATTGATAGAAAGATTAGGAAGGTTAGTTGCTTTTTGATGGCTTGTTCCCTTTGAGAAAGTTAGCTAAAGAAACATGAGAGGGAGGGAGGGATGGGAGAGGCCAACAGATGTAAGTTCTATAAGAATTTTGTGGTATGACATGGTATCAAATGCCTTCAGAAGGTCTAAGAACAGAATAGACTTTAGTCTGCCATGATTTCTATATTTGTTTACTGGCATGGCAACATTTAGGAGTTCAGGTTTTAGGCTGTGGGTAGGTCTGAATCCACGTTGAGTATTAGAGAGCACTTTATTAAAAACAAGGGGGTGCATCAGTTGGGAATGGATGCATTTCTCTCAAATTTTTGACAAAGGTGATAGACAGCAGTTGGTCTATAGCTGTTAAAATCAGTCTGTTGCCCTCCTTTGTGTAATGGTATAATGTAGGATTGTTTCCATCCATCCATTCATCTATCCTCAATCCCTTTTTCCCCATTTTGCACATGTAGTTGGGGTGCGACTTCCCTAGTCACAATCATCTCAGGTCTCAAGCCAAGGTTTACACTGCTGGGTGGCTAGTCCAGCTGCAGTAGTTAATTTGTACCACTCACTCGCATGCACACTCTCACCTTCGGCCAATTTAGAGTCCAGATAAGTGGAAAATACTTTTCTGATATGAACCTATTTATTAAGATTGAGAATGCAAGTACTATTGCATCAGAATCATTTGTATGTAGTCAGATGAGAATTGGCTGGGGACTAGAGAGGTGGGCTTAAGTTTAAGTAGAAGCCTTTTCATGGTGGAAGTGGGCACAGGTCTGAAGTTAAATGGCTGTGAATGATTGGACAGGTGCAGGGTAGTGCGAGTGGTGCACTAGTGTTATTGTTGATCAGGGACTGCATTGTTTGAATGAAACAGGAGCTGAATTGTGAAGTGATGGGATCTCTAGTATTGCTAGCACATGGGGAGGGAGTGGTGATTTATCGTGGGCATAAAAGTTTATTTAGTGTTAACCAGAACAGTTCTGGATTATTTTGATGTTTGAGTTGAAGGTTAGTATAGAAGTTTTGTTTGTCTTCTTTAATGTAGTGTTTCATGATATTACGGTGCAGTGGGGAAGCGGTTAATGTTGTCACCTCACAGCAAGAGGTTCTCTGGTTCGATTCTCGGCTGGGGTGCCTTCTGTGTGGAGTTTGCATGTTCTCCCTGCATTCGCGTGGGTTTCCTCCGGGTACTCTGGTTTCCTCCCACATTCTAAAGACATGCTTCTGGAGCATTTCTCCCCAGGCCTCCGCTGAAAACAGGATCTACGGAACCTAGTCGGACTTTCCCGGTCAACAAATGTAAAATTAAATTACTAAGGTATCTGAAATAATGCTACTTTGTATTGCTTTTTCCATGCTTTGTCTCTTTGAAGCATAAGATTTTTTGCTTCCTTAGTTGTCATGATGCTGGGTTGAATTAAATTATTTTGTTAGGTACTGAAGCTAGATTGTTAAGGGAATTTATAAAGATGTGTTAAAGTGGGAGACTGAATTATCTAGTGGCATATATTTTGCAGTATCTCAATTGTATTGTTTTAGTGAGTTGACAAGGGTTACTTTATTGAATTTTGTGGTATTACGCATTTAGCTGTATATAATTTGTTTATTCAAGTTATGATAACTTCTGATTACACGTTACTGGGTGATCATTTAAGATATCAGGCAAATATCCTGTACTATTTAAGCCATTGGGTTTGTTAGAAAGAATGCAGTCTAAGGCTAATTGCCTCTTAGCGTTTTACTTAACTCTGGTGGAGTAGGTAATATGTTGAGTAAACCCACAGAAGTTAATAGTTTCAGAAGGAGTGCCATTATTTATGTGTTGCCAGTTTATGTTATGTTCACCTAGTGTTATAGTTCCATGGTGTATGTTGTGGGATAACCAGTACAGGATATTTTCTGCTGTGATGATGTTTGAGCTGGTTGGACTGTAGATGGCAGCGATACAAAACTGATTTTCTGGAATTTATTCTGAGGATTGTCCTTAGAGGTTCAGTGTTGCCAGACTTGGGTAACACTTAGGAAAATAATGTGTAATGCACCTCCTGTTATCTTATTTTGTCTGTCACACCTGATTATGTTATAACTGGGAGGAATACTTTCATTATCAATTATCTGTTTTTTTAACCAAGTTTCAGTAGCAATGACTATATAAAGTGAATAAGTAGTGAAGCAAGCATGAATGTCATGGTTTTGCTACAAATATTTTTTAGGTTCATAGTTAGGATGTGAGTAAGTTTGTTAAATATTTGGTGAGATACCTGGTGGTGAGTGGATTATGTAGATGGTTGTTTGATGTATGGGGCCAGGATATGGGTTGATATTTTCAATGTTTTAAGTGGCTTGGGATATCTGTACTGAAAGAGGTAAGAGTAGGTCATTTGATAGAGTTAGGGCAATGTAGTGAGTAAGAGGTTAGGCAAGTGTTGAGTTGTACGTGTGTCAGCAGGAGTAGTATGTAAGACCAGGACAGTGATATGATAACAAGTTAGGTAGGAAAATTAGGTTAATAGGGATACTAATAGTGTGTAGTACGGTAGCATTTAGAGTGTTTGTTAGGAGTGGGCTGATAGTTTAATGATAACAGGAGTTACTAGAGTACAGTGTGTAATGTGCCTCTAGTGGTAGACTCTGGTGGCATGTGGAGTAGTTAACTGAGTTTATTATTTGTTAGCTGCAGATAGGTCAGGTGTCTAAAGAGGATGAGTCTGATGTATATAACTGTAGAGTAGTAGGGGGCATGTGGGAAGTGGGTTTCACTTGGCTGCAATGTTGTGCTGTAAAACAACTGAAGAGGATTTCTTGATATCAAGTACGTTATATGACAGTCACTGTGAATGTCTGCAGGATGTGCCAACTTGTTGTGGTACACAGGCCTGTTATAATGTAAGATCACTGCAACTGTCCAGGGGACCCGATACTATCCCAGGCTGCATCCTACATGAACTCAGGCATCAACTTTCAGCACCATTAGGCACCCTATTCAACCAAAGCCTGAGTACCGGCTTTGTCCCAGCCGAGTGGAGGACAGCCAGTGTCATCCTTTTACACAAAGGCAGAGCATCCACTGATCTGGAAAATTATAGACCCATCAGCCTAACTAGCCTGATCTGTAAGGCGATGGAATGGATTATCATGGACCTCATTAACAGGGACATTTGCAACCTCCAAACACTCGACCCCAGACAGTTTGGCTTTGCCAAAGGGAGGTTGTGTCTGTTAAACCTGGTCGACTTCTTTGAGACAATCACCAAAGCCATGGATGAGGGGAAGATGGTGCATACCGCCTACCTTGACATGGCCAAAGCTTTCGACACTATTCCTCACTCAGGCATAATAGATAAATTCTCTCAACTAGGCATCAATCCATATGTTACCAGATGGGTAGCTAAGTGGCTCACTGATAGAACTCACCTAATCAAAATAGGGGAAGCCACCTCAAGCAGTAGACCCGTAATGAGTGATGTACCTCAGGGATCGTTCTTGGGGCCTCTTTTATTCAGGATATACTTCTCTGAAGTGCAGGCCAAAACCAGTGGGCTATGCTTGACCAAGTTTGCAGATAGCTGCAAGCTGGGAGCAGTCATCAATTCCCCAAGTGATGCGGACGTCCTCCAAAAGGGTCTCACCCAAACAAATGACTGGTACAAGAAACATGGCCTCAAGCTGAATGCCAAAAAAAATGCATCATTGTCTCTTTTGGGGAGAGTGACGTACCCACATATTATTACATTAATAACAATGTCCTAAGTACACACTCAGTAGTGAGGGATTTGGGCACCCAGGTTGATAGCAACCTCACTTTTGACCACCATGTTGCTTCCATTGTACGAAAAGCTTTCCACGTGGCCCACTATATAAGAAGGGTATCTCATCCAGGGACAAAGAGGTCATAACATCCCTGTATTCTTCCCTTATAAGGCCAATTATTGAGTACAATGTTCCCTTCAGCAAGTACCTCAAAAAGCACATGCAGTAACTGGACAGACTAGAGAGGTTTCTCACCAGGAGAATCCAGGGCCTCAAACATCTACCCTATACAGATAGACTTAAAGCTGTGTTTCTCTACTCATTTTCATACAGTCTCCTCAGAGGTGACCTCTGTTTGGCATACAAAGCAATCTCAGACCCTGCCTTGATGGGACTGCTGCATATCCGCAAGTCAGGCTCCACTCGAGTAACCCATACACGTGACCTCAACCGGGTCTGTGATATCAATAGGACTTGTTGGCGGGACAGATTTGTATCCCAGAGATTCCCCCATCTGTGGAATACACTCCCTCTCCACATCAAGCAGAGTACCTCATTATCCCTGGATAACTGGATGGGAAACAGAAAATACACCCTGCAATTCCACCTGTGTCCCTGCTGGACAGGGGCTTTTGGTGCTGACTTGTCTAAACATGGGCTACACTCTTAGCTAGGCTTATAAGGGCATCAGGAACAATAGCCTAGTAGCCTCATATGATCCTATGCAATTCTATCTACATATATTGTTCTTAGAGTTTTCTTTCATGTGCTAAATTGCTTAGGAGGGGTGGAAATAACAGGATGGTAATTAGAATTCTAACAGTGTTTGTGTGTGTGTGTGTGTGTGTGTGTGTGTGTGTGTGTGTGTGTGTGTGTGTGTGTGTGTGTGTGTGTGTGTGTGTGTGTGTGTGTGTGTGTGCATACTTAAGACTATGTCCAGAAAGCAGTATCTGATATTGTAGCAGTTATCTATCTGGAAATATAATAGTCTGTTTTGCTTTTTCTCAAATACAGCACAGACTTAACAATATATCACTATTGTGCACTAACAAGCCCTATTTGGTGATGCCTGTTATTAGTGGGAGATTCTCAAATGGAGCTTTGCAAGTATGTATTATATGTTACAGTATTTAACGTAAGAGAAGTAACACAGAATATTATAATATTTTACAATTATTATTCTTGAAAACTGCATTTGACATTGTAATACTTTCCTGACTGGAGCATAATGCTAAATCTTCACCTTCAGAAATATGGGCAAAGCAAAAAATAATTGAGAAAAGGTCCCAGACTAGTGATACCTTTCAAATACTGATAGAAAACGAGGATGTGGATTAACGTTTATTTTCTGAAGTAAGCCTCTAACTGTAATGAATGTCCAAATTTAACAATAATTATTAGTACTTACTGATTATACCATTTATAATCCACTGACTTTTCATGAATACATGCCCAGTTTTCAGGAGTTTCAGTGAAACTTTTTTTTTGCCAAAATTAAGGCCATATCCATTCCAAAAATACGGATATTTGCAAGATATGGACTGGAGGTGTTACATTCTGCTTTGTATTTCATATGGCAAGGAAACAACACAGCATTATTCTGTGAAAATAAGAATGAAGTGTTCTTCCTAAAGTGGATCTGAGAGTTTGGAGGTTCTAGTGACACTAGGGCATTTTGCATTATATTCTGTAGCAATGGGAAAGTAACACACACACACACACACACACACACACACACACACACACACACACACACACACACACACACACACAAATATACAGCATGCACACAAACACATTAAAAAAGATAGATTTGTATTTATGTATCTTCTGGCAATTCTAAAGCCGTTAGCTATTTTAATTGCCACAGTTTGGCAGCAGTTTTAGCAGTTTTCAAACCATGGCAGTTTCGACCGAACATGAATTAATAACACAAACCTCCTGACATATTGAAACCACAGTGGTGTAAATCATATTACCAGCTATCTTATCCTTTTAGCAAGCTGCTGTATCATTTGATAGTTTATTTACAGAATTACAGTACCTGTAAGAAGAGTTACAGTGATGTGGTTCTATTTTCAAATGTGGTTTATGTGTTTTTTAATCAGGCTTCAGTATCAGCCCAACATTTGTCATCTGACCAAACATTTTACAGAATATCGTTCAGCTGTTTTCTAATTATAAAGAAGTCTTCTAACTGCATGCATCATCAAGGTCAGTTGGCTTTGCTCTTGTACATTCTATTTTGTTCATTGGCTCATTTACAGGTTTTTGCTACAAACTGTACCATGCAGGTTGAATGGCTTATCAAATCATATGTGGTCATATTGTGTAAAGTGTGCAACATAAACTATATTGCTAATTTATGGTAAATGCTCACAGTCAGAGATGTGATATATATGATCTTTAGCTACAGATAAGATCATTATTAGTGGACCCATAGAGTGTGCATTCACAAATGTACATATACTTCTGTGTGGTGTATGCTTTGCAACAGCTTCATTTTATTCTGTGCAGTGTACCTAGCTGCTAAATAGTGAAAGCTAGATTTATTACGGACTTTGTGCTACTATTTCTGTTATTTTAACTTTAATATGCTAGGACATTATTTTATGTGGTGTACCTGGTTTTCTAGTCACTAAACAGTGAAATCTAGATTTACTAAGGACTTTATACTAATGTTTCTGTTATTTTAACTTTGTTTAATATGCTACAACTGTAAATGTTTGAATTATGCATTATTTCACTGCTTTCAGTGCACAATACTTGCTTTAATGACACAGTTCTCAAATATGAAGCCTGTCTCAATCTTTGCTAGTCCTCTTACTTGCTTTCACCATTAACTGCTTTTAAGTCTAACACTTATTCCCTTAAACTGAGTCTAACACTCATTCCCTTTAACTGCAACATCTGTACCACTATTATTTCTATTTCTCTCGATGTACACCTAATTTTATTGCCTTTCTTTTCTTCTCCTCCTTTTTTTCTCAGTAACTGTGGTCTCTCCCAAAACCCACCTTTTATTCTCCTCCCCTTCCTTCCCAGGTCCTAACTCCATCAGAACTTGAACTGAAAACTCAGTATCTGTCAGCAAGAAATCAGAAACTCAGCAAAATGTGGCTCCATTCAGTACATACAACATCCTTATGGCACCAACAATTAATCTGTAAAATAACCATGCTTGGCAGTAGCGGACATCACCAAGATCCTTCCCAGTAGCTCCTCTCCTATTTTGAAAATTGATCTTACTATCAGTTTTTTTTACTTAATACCACAATGCAATTACTATAATTGTAATTCAGATCAAAAAAAAAAAAAGAACCCCAGAAAGTTTTACAGCCCTTGGACAATTAATCCCTCCCTAATCCTTTATTTGTCTAACATATTCAAGAAGCTTATATTCTCAGTTGTCCTGCTCTACTTTCTGATCACTGCTGTTCTACTTACTGATTGTTTGTTCTCATGGTAAGCAGCAACAATCGGATCCAACACTCTCTGTTTGCCCTTGTTCCGCTCGGGCTCACTCTACTCCCTTACCCTACCCTAAATTCCCACACACACCCACATCAACTATATTTATTTTTACCAAACCACACCCATCACACCTAATTATCCAATCACCAGCCCTACTACTTAATAACACACATACAACACTCTACCAGCTACCCTCCTATCAAACCACTAACTCACTCATCCCTCCACTTCCACCAACTTATCACCACCCAGCTTAACTTAATATAACCATATCACACATACACTATTAATAATAATAATAATACTAACCAAATCAATACAACCAGCACCCTCTACTCCTACAAAGTTACTGTTGCACTCTTCTCTCGTCTTATTACTAGTCCTTTACCAGACATCCTAACACAATCATCTAATCACTAAAATATCCTCCCCTACCAACCCTTTTCTCTCACCTTCTCACACCAAATGCACAAACATTGCCATATCTCAATACCTCTTTAAAAATACCAATACAGAACTTTTTATATACTGACATGCACAACAACCAACTACTCCCTATCTAACTCGCAAATACTCCAGAATGACACCCAAACTACTACACCCATTTCTAAATAACCCATCTCTCATCAAACAAAGTAGAGACATCCACCCTAACCAAGGTTCTAAATCATCTCATCAGACAACCAGCACACCACCCACCACCCACTCCAAAATCTTCACAAATCTATCACGTAAAAGCTCTGACCTTTTACTTTTCACTATAAATCTGAGAGGCCTCACAAACAAAATGCATCCGTTTCATGCTTTCCTCTCCCTATACTCCCCTGACAGAGCTGTAATAACTGAAACTTGGCTGAAACCTCACATAGCTGACAATGAAATTCTAACCCCAGGTTATAATGCTCACAGGCTATACAGAATGCACAAATGAGGTGGAGGTATACCTGTAGTCTACAAAAATACCCTAAAGGTTATACATATAGAACTAAAACCCCCAGAAGTCAATGACACTGAAATTTTACTTATCCAACTCAAAATGAATCCCAAAAAATATATAATCATTATATCACTCTACATCCCATCCGGCAACAACCTTTCCACAATCAAAGCCTTTCTTCACTGGTCTTTCTCTACATTTAATCAGGAAACCATAATAATGGGGGACGTCAACTTGGACTGGCTCACGTATGCCTCCAACAACCCCTCTAACTTTATAAATCTACACGGATACACCCAAACTATATAATCCCCAACCAGAATAGACAAGCACAGTAAATGGCAGTCAACAGTTCATTGGACCATAACCAACAAACCATCACTAGCTTATCTATCAGGTTGCCTCCCTGACAGCCTCAGTGACCATCATCCCACCTACCTGGTAAGGTAACAACGTTACCCCCCAAAAAAAGCAACCTATGAACAAATCCAAAACAAAAAGCACTTTTCTCCTGAAATTTTCATATCACTCCTCCAGCTTTATAAATGGTCTCCCCTAAAGCTTCTCCAACTTGAATCTGCCATATAATACTTTAATACTAAATTCTTAAACATACTAAGCAATCTAGCTCCCACCAGAAATGTATGAGTAAAGGCTTACTATGCACCTTGGTTATCCAAAGATACCAAAGCACTACTCAAGCTGAGAGACAAAGCCTGGACACAATATCAGGTAATCAAAATTCAGGCTACCCTAGACCAGTACGCCACCTAAGAAATAATTAAAAAAAAAATCAAGCATGATAAAAAAGCATATTATACTAAGACCCAGCAAAAACATTAAAATCACTACAAAAGTTCTGGGGTGCTATAAAACAACTACTTCAACCTGGCTAAGCATCAATGCCAACCCTCACCACCACAAATACTGCCAACAGCTTAGCTACCCAATTTAATAGATATTTCACCAATGCTATACTGTCTCTAATCAAAAATAACAACAATAGTACCCTGTCCATTCCCACAATACCATATGAAGCCTCTCATTCATCCTAAAACCCATTCAAACCAGCACAATAAAAACACTACTCAATAAATCGAAACACCACGTCTCTAGCAGCAGATCAACACCCAACCAAATATCTCATACTAGCAGCCAGTGCTATTGCCTACCCCATTTCTCTTTTGATCAACCAGTCCATCTCAGAACAATATATTCCCAAGATCTGGAAACTCTCCTATATCATCCCTCTCTACAATGGTGGCAACTCAACAGACCTCCCAAACTAACAACCAATATACATACTATCCCCACTTTCTAAAATTCTAGAAAAATGCATACATACTCAGCTCATGAATTACCTTCCAAGCAACAACCTACTTAACAACTCCCAACATGGCTTCAGACACACCTACAGTACCACAACAACCCTTATAAGCTTCAGCAACATGGCCAGCCAACTCAAAAATAATGGACAACTAGTTTCCACCATCTTCCTAGATATGTCCAAGGCATTCAGTACTTTCCCCCACCAAATAATGGTCAGTGAACTCACTGTGTTAAACTTAAGCAAAACCTCCCTCTTCTGGTTTCACAATTACCTGTCCGGCTGACACTAAGCTGTCAGATGGCAAGGTGAACTATCCTCCCTGATACTTGTCACAGTAGGTATCTCACAAGGATCAATACTAGGGCCTCTCCCCTTCACAATCACTAGGGCCTCTCCCCTTCACAATCACTAAGGCCTCTCCCCTTCACAATCACTAGGGCCTCTCCCCTTCACAATCACTAGGGCCTCTCCCCTTCACAATCACTAGGGCCTCTCCCCTTCACAATCACTAGGGCCTCTCCCCGTCACAATCACTAGGGCCTCTCCCCCTCACAATCACTAGGGCCTCTTCCCTTCACAATCTTCACTAATAATCTCTGCTCTGCCATCAACCTAGCCACTGTCATTCCATACACAGATGACTCCAACATTCATCTGTGCTGTACCCTCCCTTCTACAGCTCCAAAAAATAACCCAGCAATCCTTCTTAGCCACAGAATCCTGCCTCTCTCTGACTATCAACTCATTCTCAACCACAATAAATCTAAGTTAATAATCTCTTCCAGTAACAAAACCCCTAACCTTACATCCACCTCCTTCATCCATTCAGCAAACAACACCAACATTGAACCTGCCTCAAACACTAAACTGCTTGGTGTCACCATTGACAACAACCTGAGATTCAATAAACACCTAGCACTAGCCATAAAAAAAAAACATGTAAAGGTTGGATCGCTCTACAGAGTCAAATCATATCTCACTAACTCCAACAGGCAAGCTATTGTCAGGACCCACCTATTATCTACCCTACTATATGCCTCATCCATCTTCACCAATCTTAAGAAATCTGACCTAGCTAAACTCGAATCCTGCTATAACAAAGTCGCCAGATTTGCCACAAACTCACCACACAGATCCTATCACTGTGCAGCTCTTCACCAACTAAACTGGCTAGAACTACCCAATCTCCTATCCCTCCATCCACTCATGACTGCCCATACCATAATATACCAAGGAGACAAGTGTCCAGCACTTCAAAATCTACTAGAACTCTATTCCAAAAAAAGTCACAAAATTTAATAATACTTTTGACGATTTTCTTTATTCTAATCATACATCAATGGACTGGAATACCATCCCTCAACACATCTGTAATACCACCAACCCATACATGTTTAAACAACCTCTCAGCACACACTTAACTTACAACTGGTTCTGCTCAAGCATAGCCCCTGGCTGACGCACTATATTCATTATTTCCCTATTTCCCTCTTTCCCTAACTCTCACACCCTAGGTAATCACTCTTTCTCCCCTTCATTCTATCTCACACTTCATCTCTTTTCCATATCTCCACCTGTTCTCTTCTACCTATTACCCTCTCTCAATAATCTGTAAGTAAACAATTTTCTTGCCTATTCCATCTCTCTCTCTCTCTCTCTCTCTCCCCTCTTCCTCTCTCTAACCCCTCCCCCCAAATTTATCCTTTTCAATCCATCTGGCACCATAACTTGTGCTCTTTCCATTACTGAAAAGTTTTATGTCTTTATTGTAGTTTATGGAGATTACTATTTCTACTCTGTAACTAAGATTACTATGTTACTGTTGTCTAACTAAGATGTAATAGAACGTGTGCTTGTTACTATGTTACTGTTGTCTAACTAAGATGTAACAGAATGTGTGCTTGTTACTATGTTAATATTTTCTAACTAACAAGTAATAGAATGTGTGCGTGTTACTATGTTACTGTTGTCTAAGATGTAATAGAATGTGTGCTTGTTACTATGTTACTATTGTCTAACTAAGATTTGTTGCTATGTTACTACTGTCTAAAAAGTATGTAATAGAATACGTGCTTGTTAAATTTTTACTTTGGAGCTTCCAGTCTAGTCAGACCCCCACCGGTAAACAAATGTAAAATAAATAAAACAATTAAAGTACATGCAATACATTTATTCCTCATTATATTATAAGTTAGAAGAAAACAAAAAATAAATGAATAAAATATTAGTAGTAGGTTCTTGTTTGTAATATATTTTACACAATTTTCAAAAGAGTGACAACTGGCTTCATTAAGTGTGGTCTAGCACACACATTTAAGTTCAAGAATAAAACATCTGCTTTAGTATTGATGGCTGTATGCATGGTATTTGGGTATATATAGAGAAAATTATCTACTTGTTGTTGTAGGGCATTAAATTACCTTTAAGGCTCATAGATTCAGCAGCCTTCTTCAACTTTTGTACAAATCTTTCAGCCGATTTGTTATTTAGTTAAGGTGTAGGTGTGATGCTATTTTGCTTTTTCAAAATTTTAAATTCCTTTTATGTGAAATATGGACAGTTATTGCTAAACATTGTTTGGGCAAGTCATTTCTTTCCAATATTGGCTTTAATTTTTTATTGTATTTGAAGAAGTTGCAAATTCTAGCCAGATTACTTCAGACCGCTTTGAGCATGTGTCCACTAGAAGTAGGCACAGTGAAATAAAGAAAAAGATATGTTAAGTAAAACATTGATATGTTATTGCTGTACAAGTGGTCATTCCTATAGTGGAAGGGTGCTAACAGTGGTAAGATTTAAACCATCCCCGGGATTCATGAAGCTTGCGCCAGGCGCACACATAGCATAGGCGTTATAATGTCAAATATGGCCGCCGAGCGATTCAGATACGATCTAATTCCACGTGCACTACCGGCGTACGCCAGATATGCGCAGCCCCCAGCGTAGGTATGCAAATCACCCCATGTGCAGTGTTGCACCATGCAAATGAAGGCATATAGCGATTCATGAAGTGGTGCAGGCGTAGCGTAAGCCCACGGAAATGTAAAACAAAAAACGCGGTTTACATTTTCCCAAACATAACATCGGAGCTATGGAAGAGGGCCAGACCCAGGTATCACAACGTGAACATATGCCAATGGCGAAATACACAGCCAATGGCATAAGAAAAGATGCACAACACATAAATAACAACATTTAATGTCATGTCCACAGTAACGCACAGCAGAACCGCAGGGCATGTGTGCGGAAGCTGTAACATAAAGAAATAGTATAAAAATGTCATAAAATTGCAACGTAATAGAAATCAGGTTTACAGCATAACACACAATGGTAGGCATGGAACACCACAACCAAGGTGCAAGGGTTGCTAAGGGCTTGCGATAGTGTTCGGCATTGTAACTATGAATTAGTAGTCAATGCCATGCAAATGAGGCAGATAATACTGAATCGCAAATGTCCCATCGGAGGAAGGTTGTACCATACGGCGCAGTGGTATAACACCGAGGAGTGGCTCAGAGGAGATACATGACATCAGCAGAGGGGTGTGCCACTGTAGCACTAAGCACATTGGAGCATTGCAAATCTGGCCTGTCTGTTGCTAAGCAAAGCTGCAGGATAGGGGTGGGGAGGAATCGTTTAGCTGAGAGCACACATGGTGGCCAAAAGCACATGTGTACGAGGATGAAAACGTGCCCGAAACCCAGTAATGGGACGCATGTGCCACAAGCAATAGCAGAAACAGGAAGGTCAAGGGAAGGAAAGGAAATGCGGAAGTAAGATAATTGGAATGCTAATGAGCAATCAACACCAATCAACCCACGAAGGCCAATCGACGGCAGCTGACAAGTCCGCTTGCAGAAACCTGCAAAACAGGATAGGGGAGGAATGTGAATGCAAAGAAAGGAGGTGAGGTATTGGATTGCAAAGATAGGAGACCTGACACAGCAGAGCAAAGCAAACCGACAGCAGACCGACAGTAGCACACATAACGCAAGATATGCCAGGTCCAGGAAAGCACAAATGAAAATAGGATGCAGGATGCACACCAGAAAATGGTAGGTGCAACGCACAGAAATGTAAAGGGAAGGTCAAGAGGTAATCCACGGCAGGCAAATGTAATTCAACACCAAAGGCACCACAATAGTAGTTCCGGCAGTAAAACACATAACATAACCTGTAGCTACGAACGTACATACACACCCCATGACATCATCGCTGTTCACAGCACAATAGTATAAAGTGTGTAAGCACCCAGCACACACCTGTGTATTCCCAAACACCGCACCATAGGTGTAGACACACGGGGAACTTTTAAAATGTACATGTTGGGAGCTGCCATAGCTGTGATTCATCAGCATGTGTTAGAGACTGACGGTGTTGTGGAGGATGATAACGACAACCACCGCAGGCCTCGGAGGAGAAGGAGAGTGTTCAGACCAAGGGTAACCTACCAGGGGCTACATGACCTGGAGATAGTAGAGCGTTACAGGGTGGACAGGGACATCTTACAGCAAATAGTGGAGCTGTGCCGGCCATGCCTGAGAACCAGAAACAACAGAGGGGAACCCATACCAGTGGACACGAAGGTATGTGTAAGCCTGCGAATACTGGCACAGGTACCTTTCAAAGGCCAACTGGAGATATAATGGGTATCTCACAGGCATCAGCATCCAGGATACTACACCATTTCCTGGATGCCATGTTACCACATGCCAATGAGCAGATATACTTCCCCAGAACTCAGGAGGAGTTGGCCAGCCATATGCGTCACTTCCACCGTGTGGCACAATACCCGGAGGTACTGGGTGCGATAGACTGCACGCACATACAAATCAAGTCACCACCCAGTAAGCAGGGTATGCGCTACATAAACCGCAAGGGATTCCACTCCACCAACTGCCAGGTCATGTGCAATACCCAGGTCATTATCATGGATGTGTGTGCTGGCAGCCCTGGAAGCTGCCATGACTCCCATATCTGGCATGCCTCACAGCTGTAACAGGTATTTGTCAGGGGGGACATCCCACATGGCCATCTCGTGGGGGATGCTGGCTATGCACTGGAGCCATGGATGATGACTCCCATCAGAAATGCACACACACCCTTGCAAGAATGCCATAATGAGGCACACGCACAAACCAGAATCATCATAGAGCGTGTGTTCGGGATGCTGAAATCACGGTTCCAGTGCTTGGATACATCTGGTGGAGCATTGCAGTACTCTCCAGGCACATGTGCCCACATCGTCATAGTATGTGCCATGCTACATAATATGATCCTGCGGAAGCAGCTGCAGCAGGGACAAAATGGTGAAGGCCCTCATAGCCCACCGCAATTGCCAAGGCCAGTACAGGCACAGAGGGATTCAGACCATGAACACACTGTGCCAGCCCCAGTAGGCAGACGGAGGCATGCCCAATATGCCTACGCCTTGGCAAAGAGGGAGCGTATAGTACATACACTGACCGTGTAGGCCCCTACGGACTGACACCTCTCCACCTGCACATACAGTAAAATGGATGGCACACAAACATGACCACCTGTAAATTGTAATGTATAGGTGGCCCAATGTGTGACTCCTACATAGGCAGCCCTCAAACATTGTAAACACAACAGCCAGTGCAACACGGAATGCCAACACCTGAACAGTACATGAGTCTTACAGCATATGGTGGTGCTGTGTGCCTGTCACGTTCCCCGCCAGATATAGATATATATCTATATATATATCTATATATATATATATATATATATATATATATATATATATATATATATATATATATATATATGTACACATATGCATATATATAATACAGATAGAAAGGGCAATAGAGGGATATATGGTGATATAGATGGATTCAGCGATATCTGCAAATATGATAGATAGTTCAACGACATTCATAACATCTTGGAGGTACAAATAAATAGGATACCGCCAACCATGGAATGTGTAACATACCGACATGCGTAACCACGAGGCTGAAAGACCGATAGAACACAGTACCAGAACAGTACATCCGCGAGTAATAGTATGATGATATGAAGGGACGGTTAGTCACTGCTGACAGTGTCGCGGTCCACGTAGGTACAGTGTTCAACTGTGTCTGTAAGTGCCGTAGTCTGTGTAAGTGTGCGTTGAGGGTGCCGTGTGCATTTCTGTGTGACTAATGTGTGTGTGTCCGCCACATGTGTATGTTGGTGCCAAGTCAGAGGCAGACCAGTATGGTAGGTGTGGGTATAGCTAGCCGTAGGCATACGGTTACTACCTGTACCACAGTAGGAGGGACATCCCCACCCTGGGCATGCATGTCCTGACATAAAACAGTACAAAGGGCAAATGTCCAAGATGGTAGGACATAAATATGTCCCATATATAATGTAACAGTCGTATTTAATAGTTATGCCTGTATGTAAGAAACTTAAATGTTACATGCAATATGATAAGTATCCAAAGTCACAACAATAGGTATGTAGTGAGGATAAAGGTATGTGCTACCTGTGTACTGACCGTGGCTACGTGTTGGCCTGTAAACACTGCTTTGCATCCCGCAAGTGTCCAACAATGACCATATGATAAGGTGGCAACCCATGGCAAACAGGCTGTTTTAACAACACAACCACAATGACTGCAAATATCTGGGACAGAAATACAAGGGATAGTTGTCACCTATACATATCCCCTGATATATTGCTGCAATTACGGAGGTATACAAGTAGCAAGCTCACCTGCAGATGATATAGAAACCAATTAACAACAGCCCAACGTACAATCCCATAACATAAGTCTACTAACTGTTAGCTCTCTAATCAGGGACGGAGCCCACACACATATATACGGATTATGTAGAAATGCAAGGCCCACAAACCGTATATGTTACGTACAACCACCGACATCCCCCACACTAGAAACTAAAGCAATACAAACTGTAATAGCAGCACAAACATCCAGTCAGTCAATTACATCTGCAGAACCCTCAACATACCGTGTGAGAGACACAATTAAAGGTGACATGCATAATTGCAGGCGTTGTATAATGGAACAAACAGCCATGTTACAGGTATTGATTGCAATACTCCGTTAACAGACGTCGGGATGACAGGTGCACCCACATGTTGAGCCAAATACTCTACCTGTCACACACAATCCACGGGGGACATGAATCCAAACTATACTTGTCTTCATGCATAGCAGTTGCAGTTACTCATAACAAAACACAATACAGACTGTCTCCCCGCAGGTAGGGCAAATAGGCAACGCCCAAGGGGAGAATCCAATTATACCCCACTGTCGCCGCGTAATTGGCGAATGGAGTAGCTGCACAGATGATATGCAAGTAATTAGTCACTCAGGAACACCAATTGGTGGGAAGAATCCACATGTTTCAGGTATCGACGTATATAAGGATGACTTGCCAGACATTCAAACCGTATGCTCATACCAAAAAACAGTTGAAACACTGTGAGACAGATAGAAACAAAATGCCGTAACGACAACAAGGTATGTAGAATGCCCGATATGTAAGGTTATGTATAGCATGATCTGTATTAATTAGTATTACTGTATGTATAGCCTGGTTTGCATTAATTAAACGTGTCCGCAATGCATAACGTGGGGAAAGGTATTGATGTAGTGATGTCTTGCTGAGCATACTAACGCTTGTAGAATCTGTGCGTCCAGCAGTGGGACACAAGGTAAACCGCACAGACACCAGAAGGGATGCTACATGAGGCCATTAAACAGAACAATGCCATACAACCCGCCGTCAGTGGTAGGGTATGTCCAACAAGGACGTGCCATAGCAGGGGATAGTATATGTTGATATACTGTCACAGCACGCATGTGTATAGGTAAATAACGTTAATGACATATGTAAGGTGGTCCCGCTGAGCAAGTATGCTTTGCATTATGGGATACTATGTGAAATATGTGTAATGTATAGTATTATAGGTAGATATGACAGATATTCTACACAGCATAACAGGCATATCATGCATACCACAGGTATCGTCTACTGGTATGTACAATAACAGGATACATATGGCCTGTAGGTATGGGACATAGTAATAGCATGATAGCTAATCTAAATGGAAGGGCTACCAAGTAACCATGCACAAAGGACATGTAATAGCTGCACAGGTGCATACTGGGGTACTATGCAGTCTGTCAAGTCCATGTGTAAGCACAACTACAGTGTTCACACTAGTGGCACCTCTCCAGGGTAGTGTCCTGTGAAGAGCAGAGCCAGGTGTCACCTGCACCACTGCACAGTACAGCCACTGCAGTGATCCCAGGCCTACATGTGTCTCCCAACCACCAAGGGAGGTATCACATGAACAGTGCTACTGAGTGTCCCTGCGTGATGTACAGAGGACTTATGTTCCACAGCATGGTGAGTGTCCTGTTTGGGAATGTAACCCAGAAGCACATCCCACTCATTGTGGTGTGTGTGCACATATCCATGAGCATGTTGCTCACAGTGGCCTCTGCTTATCTTGCGTATGAGGAGTATATCCATCAATAATGTTGTGGACATGGGCCCTGTCTGATCAGCAGAGGTCACCCCTGAGTATGTAGTATGCAAATGTGTACAGATGTGGTGTCTGTAGTGCAGCCGCATATTTAAACTGTTGGAGCTCAGTAAACGTCATGGCGTGTTAATGTTGTGGCATGTAAAGCTGTAGCTGTTGTGTAAGGTACACCCTAAATGGGGTGGTGTACCCTTGAATGTGTGTAGATGTCTTGAGATCAGAGGTACAATGGGTGCCTATGTACCCGTTACACACCCAGTACAGATAGGTGTAGCCACGTAGGAGGATATCCACACCACAGTGGCAATACAGTAACCACAGGAGTGGGTGTGACATATGTGTGTACTGCAAACATGTACAATGTGATATGTATGTAGGGGACTACCATCCATGTGATAGTCAGTGGGTGAATGGTGTAATGCAAAGGTGATGTGCATGCACCTTGTGTCATGCAGCTTGATGCCATGATAGTCATATTATGTATCTGTCACAGCGACACCCATATGGTTGGAGTCAGTATCAGCTGGTGGAGCAATCATGGCACTTGGTATGTAGGGGTTCTAAAGCTAGGCAGGGAAAGTCCCCATGTGCCAGCCTTTTCCACAGGGAAGCATATACTTAACATGAGGGGCCCTATGACTGAGGACTTTGGTATGCCAAAGTAGCTGACATGTAGTAGGTGCTATGGTATGCTGGCCTCACTGTGTGTCCTGTCCATGAGCCACATAGCATAACATCCTGAGACACAGGGTACGATGTGCAGGTGGATGTGTATGTTGTCAATACCAGAATGGGGAATGGTGCTGAAAGGCAATGAGAGGACAATGTAGGATGTGTGGACTCCCGTACCATCAGCAACTGCCCTGGTAACTGTATGAAAGGAGTCCACCATATGTAGGGGCCATGCTCTGGCCTTAACAAGCCCAACCCGGGTGGCAGCAGAGGACGGGAGACCAACAATGTCTCTGAGAATGACGTCCTTGACGATGTGCCCCATAGCCACGCAGAACAGTCCAGTCAGGTGTGTAGGACTATAGTCCCACTCGTGCAATGCGGTGCCACCTGTGTGAAGTGTGATAAATGCTGCTGTGTGCCATTGAGGGTCTACAATGTCTGAAACAAGGCTATTACTGAATATGGTGGCCTAGTGGGGAGACAAGTCATTCAGAGGTTGGTGGACATCACAGCCTGGGACATTGGAAGGTGACATGGGGCCAGTGTCCCAGGACACATAGAGTGTAGGTCAGTACTGTGTAGGTGTGACCACAGGGACACCACAATGTTCATGTATGGATTGCGGCCCTGTAGTGAGTGAGAGGGTGTACTGTCAGCATTGAATCCATCCTCCAGCATGTTGCCAACAATACCTGGGCCTGCAATGTTCCTGAGTGACTGTTGTATGTGACAGCAGATGTGGGTGTTGCCATCGAATACTGACATACCACCATAATGCCTGGTGGTATACCCCGGAATGTGTGGCAGTCATGTTTACGTAGCTAGTCTTGGAGTATATGATGAGGGACCCTGTGGCCCCACCACGGCTGACCAGTGAGCCACCCCATACATGGGAATGTACACCACTGTGCAACAGCCTACACCGGTTGTTGTACATCATATATCCGTGGAACATGACCACCAGAGTGGCGTCTGTTATCTGGTGTGTACCATCATGGCTCTGTGTGGAATAGCATGATCCATGCAGTTGTGTACATGCTAATTAAGTGCACTGGGGTATGTGTCAGCATTTGTATGTGCATCGTCCATCTGCATGGGTGTCATGATGTTAACAACCGCTGTCAGCAGACGTCTGTAGTAGGTGTAGTAGTACACATGTACTGTGTATGCTGTGATGGGTGTGTTTCTGGGACGTGGCTAACAAGGTAGATTAGCATATGTTCGGAATCCACCAATGAGGGGATAACCCCAGGTGTGTAACACCAGTCACATTGTGGTAGTGTTCATGCCAAGGGTAATGTAGGTCTTGGAGGTGGTGTGTATGGAGGGTATGACTCATGGATGTGTCGGTGCATGAGTGGCTATCCCAGTGAAGTGTGGGGTAGTGTCAGTCACACATCAGTAGTAGCTGAGGCCCACTGTCCACTATACCACCATAGAAGGTATGTTACCCATGGGGTATGATGTTGACTCTGTCGCTTGTTACAATGTGTATAGCGGTCCCGGACACAGTTAGTTGCACGTGGAGCACCTCTGATGCATTGTGCTAAGCAACTTGCCAGGATGTGTGCAAAACATAGTGGGATATGGGAACCCCTCAGCTGTGGGTGTGCCGGTCCAGGTATGTGCCTGGAGGGTATGGTCCGTCTATAACCTGTCATTGCAGGTGTGCTCTGCAGAGCCTACAGGCAGGTCCCAGTCACTGCAGAGATGTTGGAGTGGTGCATTATAAGGTGTGCCTTGCCTGCGTGTGCCACAGGGGAAGATGCAAGCAATGTGTCACATGACCCCATGTCGCGCATGCCAGTTACCGCCCTGCCGGTGACAGTTATTGGAAACTGTGCAGGACAGGCAGTATAGCAGCTGCAAGAGCCTAGCATGTGAGCTGTACTCCCAGGGCTGACAGGTGCAAGTCATCTGTGCCACAGCATTGTGTTTGACCAGGACAGTCATAGCGGACAGATACCACATGCCTGTGGAATGACAATAGGAGCATAGGCAACTGTTGAAGTGACACAGTCAGTCATTGTACAGTGGTATCATGTCTGGACGAATGCAATATGCTCCCCAGGGCTAGGCCCACACCCTCAGGGCTATAAGACTGGTGAGCTATTGCATGTCCTTGTACACGTAGTCTGTGAAGTGGCATCACAGGGCAGTCACACTAACATGGTGAATGACAGACATATCGTACCTGGTGAGGTGTGGCATGGGTGCATAGGTTATGTTGCAGACGCAGTTACCCAACAGCAAGATGTAAGCGACTAACACCTTGTGTAGCCTGCTGTGTGGAACTGCAGTGCGACAACCTACAGAGTCAGCTATGACTGGTGTGTTGTGAATGTTATAACACACTATTGGCTGTATGTGGTGGGCACACATGAGTCTGTGGGCTATAAGCTGGTGATGTTGTCTTCCATGATGGGGGCTACCTCTGGTGCTTACAGTGAGTATGGAGACGTACTGCACAGGTTGTCCTCATAGGTGTGGCCAGTGGTGTAGATTATGTGAGACTATGTGATGGGTGGGGTGTGTTGCGAATGTTACACATCCCCAAATGGCTGTCAGGTGCAGTCAGGGTTGGCGACAGCATTACCCCCAGCCATAGCTGTCAGCCTCCTGTCCCCAAAATGAGGAACATTAGCCCTCATACAGTGTGACAAATGGGTGAAACGTGGAACACTTACAACTGGCTTACTAACAGCATCAACTAGGAAGGGCATATGATGGCTAAAATAGGCTGGTCTTACGTATAAAACAGATATTCCCATTAATCACTATGATTCTCATCTATCTAGTCATGGCTAGCAGGTAAACTATGTACAACAATGAATGTGTGACAGACCCTTCCAATGTGGAAACTTGAGGAACATGCACCTTTTAGAACCCCAAATGAGGTACGTTCCCCGTAATGAGGTACACCTGAGAGCTATGGGCCCAGCACGGCTGCAGACGTGCATCCCCCACAGGCTGTAGTGCCGTATGTTGGGAAGTGAGCATTGAATGTGTACACGAGACAATTGCTCTATTGCCACATGTACGACATATCCCTCATATAGACAGGCAGTAGCACTGGTACATGACAGTTGGACATGCCTGCATATACAACCATGTCCCACAGAATATGTGTGTTACGTGTGTACAACAGCTGTCGTACCTTAAGCAAGCTGGGATGTATAGGACAGCCAGTGTACCTGTGGGAAATGGTGTGGAATGAGCGCTATAGTAATCATTAGCTCATGACATGCTCACATGTTCTGAACAAGTGCCTAGCATGACCATACAATACAGATAGGGTGTTGGATAATATCAACCCACAAGTGGTGATGACAGTCATTTAGAGTGGCACCGCACTATAACCCTGCTGAGTATGGTGTGCATGTCCATGAACCATTAGCACTGTAGATGTTAGCAGTACAGATGTACAAGATAGCATGGATATTTGATTACAAATACCTTTGCATGTCACAGGTGTGTTCCACCAGTGGCCTGTTGACAGACCCACAACTACAAAAGGTGCAAGAGTGAAATGTGCACAGCACATCTGTGCCAGATACAGTAGAACAGGGTTAATGTGTTGTAACCCACCCTCATTGTAGCCCATACCACACACACAAATGTTAGGCATCTGTGTATGTAAGGCTGTGAATGGCCATGACCTATCAGTTTAGCTGTGTCAGTGTTGTGAACAACATACAGAATGGGCTGTGTGTGTGAGGTGTGTGACATATGTGCACAGTCTGATGGATGATACCAGCAGTGTCACCGCTAGGTAAACATCCCTGTACCTATAAACTGCTACCTAGGCTGTGGTCAACATTATGGACACTTTGCAAGGGATGGTGTTGTGCAGTGCACCCCTGACATGGTGACATCTCCAGGCCCTTTAGGTAGTCATCTGAGGTACCCGTGTCATGTCAGGGTAAAATCCATGAGCATGGAGATCAGTGGCCAGTCATATACAACACTGTGGTGACCAATATTGGATCACATACCACCTGTAAGGGGTATGGCTATGCATGGATGTGCGATAACAGCCTTCACAATCCACACCTCCACTATGCAGCATGCCATCTACCTTGCAGAAGGACATTTGCTACACCATGATGATGGACATGCTACATGTCCATATCCTGATCTATAGGACATATGTCATGGACAGCCACCATCCTAATACTAGGATCGCCACAGGCTGGACAGATCCTTGTGCCATATATGTGACATACTCCCACCATACCATGCAACCCTGTCCATCAAAGCTGCAGATGTCATCCCAGTCATACATGGTGTGATGGCTGCATGGTAGATGTACTATCAACTGACTGGATCAGTAATGTGGCACTGATGCAGCTTGCGGTGGCACAATGGCCGTCTGTAACAGTGTGGAAACCATGCCCGCACATGCTATGGTTGATGACCATCCCTGCGAATGTCATCTGACTATCCATTGTCCCATGTCTATCACATGTGTAATACAGGCGATCTGTGTCAGGATGTTGAACAGTTGTACAGTGCTGTGTAGATGTATATGGCAAAACACATGCATGTACAGGTGTCCATGCGTATGTGTGCATTGTCACTGCTCAAGTCCATTCCGGCTGTGTCTGTGTTGATATGTGACATATACACAGCATCCAGGTCAACAGTAGTACCGTGGACACATCGAGGCATGTGCAGATAGGTAAGAACACAAGTGCAGGTAAATAGACATGCCCACAGCAAGACAGCATTTACATGGAGTATGAACACTGTAATGAGGTGACACACATATATGGTGATGATATCCAATGCATAATGGGTGTGACATGTGTGACAAAAACACGTCAGTCTTATCAGTGTCATGGTGCTTTGCAAAGATAACTGTGCAGATGCAGTAGATGTCATAGAAATGTATGTGCAGCAGTATCTCTGTACATCTCTGAAACTGTGACCTGTCACCATCATTATGTTTTACAAATAATGCCCCGTACACGCCTCCCAGCATACACCCGCCAGGAGGATGATGTCCTCATCCCACAGCTCCATGACAACTATGACTTGTTGTTCAGCCATGTGCCACAGCATGCCCAGCAGCGGGATGACCTGTGGCAGGATCTAGGCAGGAGGGTGAACGATATGGGTGGCCATAACCGCACCTACCAGCAGGTGCGCAGACACTGCATGGACCTGATACGACATGCAAAACAGTGTGCCACTGCAATCGCCAGGGAACAAGGTGGAACAGGTGGTAGGCCACCAACCCAGCCCCCACTAACACACACTGAGGAGCTACTGGCCAGTCTGGGGACACCCAGGGAACAGCATCCAGAAACACTAGCTGCCATCGTGGAGGTGGGTGTCTCCCAACCAATGAGCCTGGAGTTGCCTGGTAAGTCAGTAATGCACATATGGCTATTATATCCCATGTAGTTGCATGTGTCACTGTACATAATGTAAAGTAACAACATATGCCAGGTATGTGGACACACATGCTGCATACTACAGTATGCTATGTTGTGTATGCACACATGTGCATACTATATGCTATTACACAGGTGAATGTGTGCACATGCACAGTGCAACATGTGGCTGTCATACAGTCATGGATAATGTTCATACTGGTGTGTCACCCCTATACAGGTACCTCTGGCGTGCCGCACAGACATGGGTCCGTTGCAGGTGAGACTGTCATCAGTATCAGGCATGTTACAGTGTAGATCTATTTGCCATGTGGCCAATTAACACTTGCACACCTGATGTTTGTTCCAGTCACGATATGCAGTTCGCACCACCGTGCATTCACACATGCCACCCATGTGCAATATATTCACACGTAATGATACACAGACTTGAAACCACAGTACTTGTCATTGCGACATGTGTGGTCAGCTGTGCATACAATGGTGGAGGTGTTCTACAATGGAGGCATATGTAGTATGCATTGGAACAACATGTGTAGTACGCACACAGTACCACACAGTGAGCTGTGATATGGGCAGCCCACAAGTGTCACCATTGTGTCATATGCCCCTGCATCGGGTGCACACATTGTGATGTGCCACCTGACATGTCCCAGACATGTAGTGTTCTGGCTGCAATATTGTCACACTATCACATGACCTATAACCCACATACCAAACATACAACCCATTGTCTGCATAGACCTGTGGAATGTGACATATCTGACATATATGGGTGTATGTCATATGGGACCACACAGACATGTGGAGAAGATGCCCATCACACACAATTGGCCACCACATGTGCACACATGGCCATGGGGGATGACCAGAGACATGTAGCCACACAGTACATGGGATGTGTATACACCCTGTTGCACATTGTCCACACATGGTCCAATTATAGCCTTAGTCGACCGATTATACAGTTGATGTGGTACAGTGGACAACCTAAAAGCCTGTGCACAGCTACTGGAGGTGTCACTGAAGTCTACCATATACGATCTGTCGAACATCACGACTGTGTTGCAGTTATGGCTATGCAATGTGTACATATTATGCATTCTACAGCAACATACATGCCTCATGTTGCCATGCAATGGCACAGTGTCTGTACTTCACACTGTATAGCAATGTAGACGGCTCACACTACCCTCCCGTGCTCATGCACATTTGCTAAACATGCATTCTATCTGTAGGGCATACACACAACACTGCAATGTGAAGCCCATTATGATGTTGTACATGTGTCAGGACACCATTGTGTCAAACATGTATGCATGTTAATGCACATGTCAGCAAATTACATGTCAAGGTCACGTCAGCCATGTGTACTGTTATCCTGTTCTGGGCCACATGGTGTATCACGGGGATGCATGCATACTACCATGATTGTGTGAACTGCATGCCTACTGAAATGACACCTGCTTGATGTAGTGTGCACCCCAGGGAGGCATGCTTACTAACACTATTAATGTCTGAGCTGCATCCCCTCTGCTGTATCGCAGGCATGCTGCATGCCATCTGACAAATCACATGCATGGTGTGTCTGTGTGTCTGTGTGTGTCTGTGTGTGTGTCTGTGTGTGTGTCTGTGTGTGTGTGTGTGTCTGTGTCTATTGTACTTTACAGTATTTCTTTGCATTCACAGGTGATGTAGGTGCGTTACCCTCCTGCGGTCCATCTGATGTTAGTGTCCCCACAGATACTAGCGGTGATGAACATATGCATGAGGTACAGGCAGGGTTGTCAGGGGCTGAATCTGTGCCAATGGTTACCATCCCAGCTATGTCCCCCTCTTCCCCGCACACAGTTCTGCTGCAAACACATACCGCATCACCGGTGGCCATAGTGGAAGGACAGTCAGCATCTGTTGGCATGGAATAGGAACATGTGGTGGCTACAGAAGGTGTGTCTACACACCATAGTGTCAGTGTAATGACTGCAGATGTGCCACACAGGCATGTGGCCGGTGCTGCTCGTAGGAGGACCTCTGGCAGACATGCACCTGCAGGACAGAGCGCAGCAGCTGGTCTCACCAGACGCATGTTCCAGACTGTAATGGCAGCACAGGCATGTGCTGAATGGCAGAACAGAGAAGGGCAGAGGCTGCAGAGGGCTGCTATCCATACCCTAAATGACAACATCCAGGCATTGGCAAATGTTCAGCAGCAGATTGCTAATGTTCTGGATAGACAACTAGGTGAAATGGCCGGAATCCTTGACCGAGGCATGGCAATCCACGAGTGGGAGCTGTCTGTGCTGGAACACCTGGTAGGAGTGAGGCGTAGGCCACGTAGACGTAGGCCAGCAACACCACCTAGTGTAGGTCGACGTGAGCGTGCCACCTCACATGCCTGCTCCCATAGTGCCGGTAGCAGTAGGAGTGCAGCTGCTGCTACGCTGTCAACACCAGGACACAGCAGGCCACGTGGACATGGCCCTGGACGGTCTCAGCGGGGACACGTTTCCAGCGAACATGTGTCGTCGGACAGTAGCCACTCTGTACCTCCACCTGGTAGTGCCCGTGCAACCCCAGGCAGGCACAGGTCACATGGCCGTGGATGGACACAGTGAGCTGTACAACCTGCACTGTACAATCTGGGGCTGTCAATTATACCCCGTGTAGGCATCACAAATGGCAGAACTATGTACACACATACACGCACACAGCAAACACAACTGTAGGGCTCCACAACATCCACATGCATTCTGCACAGACATGTCCAGTCAACTCACTGGCCCTTACACACACACATGATGTTATCCATTGGTGCAGCCTATGCCCCTGGCAAACATATCACCCTGTGCATATGTTGAAGCCTGTGCCGCATCCCTGTCATCCACACCATCGGTGCAGGGTTATGCACATATATTCTGATGCACAGGGTGAAAAGCATAGTGGGAGGTGTATGTAATACCTGTGCATGCATAGTGAGGGATGTGTATGTTGCAGTGGTTGTGTGCAGCCTATGCCCCTGGCAAACATATCACCCTGTGCATATGATGAAGCCTGTGCCACATCCCTGTCATCCACACCATCGGTGCAGGGTTATGCACATATATTCTGATGCACAGTGTGAACAGCATAGTGGGAGGTGTATGTAATACCTGTGTATGCATAGTGAGGGATGTGTATGTTGCAGTGGTTGTGTGTGAATACTGAGTTGTGTATGTGGCATAGGTTGTGTACTGTTGACATGCACCAGTCACACCATGTAGTGCAGGTGCAGCATGCATTGTGATGTGTTCACGGTATGTGTCTCGGTTATATTTGTAGCACCATGTTGGTTGTGATACCCTGGTTCCCTCCTATGGTGTACTTGCATGTGCTTACAGGTGGCAGTGTTTGCAGTCCCCCACGTGTAACTGTGGAGTACACACAGGCACGTCTGGCAATATCAGCATGCTCCATGTACCTTCATGCTGACTGTTGGACACACAAACATGACACAGATGTCCGCACATATACTGCACCTGATGCATGTGATCGGTGCCACAGGCTACACTGAACAGAGACGTGACATACATAGCAGGACACATTACAGGTATGGTGACATGGTGCAGGGGTTGTACACAGCGGCCTGGCCAATGATGATGTGAGGTGTCACTTGGTAGCTGGAGGCCACACTGTGCAGCAGTAGGACCCTGTAACAGTACGTGAACATGGCCGCAGTCACGGGGTGTACACCACTATATCGCACACCCCACAGTGTGCAGCTGGGGACCCTTGCCTTTGTGGTCATCACCTTCATAGTACTATGCACCCACATGACGTGTCACAGAGAAGGGACATGCACAGGTAGCCAGTATGGCTGGGACCTATGGCATCAACAGGGTTGTGCAATGCATCACCATTACGGGTTAGTCAACACGTGGGGCCAGTGATAATTTTCCACCGTATATTAGCATACACACTTACACCAAGCACCAGACATTCATGCAGACACACACACACTGTGGTGACCACACATGTGTATACGGACAGCCGATGTGTGTGATGCACCTCACCGGCAAACGTCATTCTTCCCACACTGACATATGTACACTTCTCTACAATGGTGTACAGGGATGTGTAGCAACTGGGACATATTCCCTGCGATATGTGGCATCCCTGGTCACACATTCGGACACACATGGCAGTGCTGGGAATGATACACCAGCCATATGATGACACGTTTGATGGACATGCAGCGGTATTGATTGCATTATGTGTACCAACGCTATATCTGGCAAATGTGCTGCTAAATACACACGAGAGGTTGTAGGTGTTACAGGTGCCATATGACATATAGTTGTTAACACCTGACCGCTGTGTATGCATTATGTCAGCACCGTCACGTAACAGTGACATAGCGTACAGTTAGCACATGGCATGATAGGATGGTGTGTGACACAACTGTGAGCCACCCCCTGCACACATACATCTAGACAGGTGGTTCACCACATTATGTACACACATCCCTCCATATGTGCTGTTTGTATGTCACCTTATACAGATGTCAATGATGGGTCTGCATTGCGTCTGCATGTCGTAGGTAGGTGCAACTATGTTACGGACATTGGCCACTGCACATGCATGTTTGCTGCATGCACAGTACAGATGTCACATGTGTCTCCTGTTGCCCTGTTTGTATGCATTGCTATTGTTGGATATGTGTGTTGACATACATAACACATGGACTGCGGTATGATATCACGGGTGTCACAGGTGACCAGTACAAGGGTACGTGTCCCGGTCAACACTTATACCCCCTGTAGTGTGAGCATTCAACAGACATGGGCCTACATTCGATTCGTGTGTGTAGTGCATTGATTAGGCCAGTGTTATGCACAAGGTACATCAAAGGCCATGAATGTATGTGTTGTGTGTGCAGTCCATGCACACATCCACACAATCACATGTATGACATACCCAGACATGTGTTCATTGGTGTACAGCAACAGTCAGGTGTCACTGCCGTGTAAGGGTCATGGTATGTCTTAAGCCGACCTGTTCATGTATACTGGTATCATTGCAATGCATAACACCTGTTGGATCCCTGTTGGTACGTGTGTACTCTGCACAGCTGATGTACACCGCTGTACAGCCCAGTGGTCATGTGTCACATGGTGTTGTTGGGCCGTATGGCTGTGTAGTGCTGCACCAACGACATGGTGCTGACTTGACAGCTACAGTGTACACAGCAGTGTGTATGTGTGTGACCTGCACCTGTGACAGCTGTGATGGCAGCTGTGTGTGTACAGGTCACTGCATGTGTGACCACCCTGTGCATGAGGGCAGTTATACCTTACTGTGCCCTTCTGTGTTTACACTCCATCTGCATGGAAGATTGCCCTTTGCAACAGCTAAGTGTGTGAGCATGCCCAGTACGCCATTGTGTAGATGGACACACAGTACATTCCACACTGCGCCCTTCCATGATTAAACTCCATGTGCATGCAAGATGGCCCTTTGCAACGCTAAGTGTGTGAGCATGCCCAGTACGCCGTTGTGTAGATGGACACACAGTACATTCCACACTGCGCCCTTCTGGGATTAGACTCCATGTGCATGCAAGATGGCCCTTTGCAACTGCTAAGTGTGTGAGCATGCCCAGTACGCTGTTGTGTAGATGGACACACAGTACATTCCACACTGCACCCTTCCGTGATTAGACTCCATGTGCATGCAAGTTGGCCCTTTGCAACAGCTAAGTGTGTGAGCATGCCCAGTACACCATTGTGTAGATGGACACACAGTACATTCCAAACAGACGTGTGATACTAAGCGTGTGGGCATGGCCATTGACATCCTGTATAGCCATGGTGGTCATCCAGGCACCAGATGTCCAATTTCAATGTCATGATGGATGCCTACATTGAACACACTTGTTGCTCTCTTGAAGGGTGTACTGTCTGTGGCGCATCCCGTATCTATTCAGTGTTGTTGTGCTCCATAGATATTTAGTTGGCCCGTTGACAGCACTGGCATGTTTGTGTACGTCTACCTTGGGACGATAATATGCTTTCAGACCGCTCACTCTCTAAACATTCCCTATCTGCATCTTTGCCTTTGCGGATGATGTCACCCACCTTGAAGTATGCCTCTTGGAGTGCTGTGTTCAGTAATCTCGGTAGCGCATTCTGTAAATGCGTAATGCTGTAGTGTGTTAGAGTAGGTAGGTGTGTGTTCAACTCCCGGCCCTTCCAAGTGTGTGTGTGTGTGTGTGTTTCCAGCTGCCTGGGGACACAGTAATGCTTTTAGATGCCTCACAACACATACATTCCCTATCGGCGTCTTTGCCTTTGCGGATGATGTCACCCACCTAGAAGTATGCCTCTGGGAGTGCTGTGTTGAGTAATCTCGGTAGCATGCTCTGTAAATGCGTAATGCTGTAGTGTGTTAAAGTAGGTAGGTGTGTGTTCAACTCTCGGCCCTTCCAAGTGTGTGTGTGTGTGTGTGTGTGTGTGTGTGTGTGTGTGTGTTTCCAGCTGCCTGGGGACACAGTAATGCTTTTAGATGCCTCACAACACATACATTCCCTATCGGCGTCTTTGCCTTTGCGGATGATGTCACCCACCTAGAAGTATGCCTCTGGGAGTGCTGTGTTCAGTAATCTCGGTAGTGCATTCTGTAAATGCGTAATGCTGTAGTGTGTTAGAGTAGGTAGGTGTGTGTTCAACTCCCGGCCCTTCCAAGTGTGTGTGTGTGTGTGTTTCCAGCTGCCTGGGGACATAGTAAAGCTTTTAGATGCCTCACAACACATACATTCCCTATCGGCGTCTTTGCCTTTGCGGATGATGTCACACACCTAGAAGTATGCCTCTGGGAGTGCTGTGTTCAGTAATCTCGGTAGTGCGTTCTGTAAATGCGTAATGCTGTAGTGTGTTAGAGTAGGTAGGTGTGTGTTCAACTCCCGGCCCTTCCAAGTGTGTGTGTGTGTGTGTGTGTGTGTGTGTGTGTGTGTGTGTGTGTGTTTCAAGCTGCCTGGGGACACAATAAAGCTTTTAGATGCCTCACAACACATACATTCCCTATCGGCATCTTTGCCTTTGCGAATGATGTCACCCACCTAGAAGTATGCCTCTGGGAGTACTGTGTCCAGTAATCTCGGTAGCGTGTTCTGTAAATGTGCAATGCTGTAGTGTGTTAGAGTAGGTAGGTGTGTGTTCAATTCCCGGCCCTTCCAAGTGTGTGTGTGTGTGTCAGTGTGTGCGTGTGTGCGTGTGTGTGTGTGTGTGTGTGTGTGTGTGTGTGTGTGTGTGTGTATTTCCAGCTGCCTGGGGACACAGTAATGCTTTTAGATGCCTCACAACACATACATTCCCTATCGGCGTCTTTGCCTTTGCGGATGATGTCACCCACCTAGAAGTATGCCTCTGGGAGTGCTGTGTTCAGTAGTCTCGGTAGCGCGTTCTGTAAATGTGTCATGCTGTAGTCTGATAGGGTAGTTAGGTGTAAGTTCGATTTCCAGGCCTGCCAGATGTGTGTGTGTGTGTGTGTGTGTGTGTGTGTGTGTGTGTGTGTGTGTGTGTGTGTGCATGCTCCCGTCCGCCTGGGGACTCAGGTTATGCTTTTAGACGCTTCTCAACACAGATGTATCCTGCTGACGTCTTTGTCTTTGCGGATGTTGACACGCACCTAGTAGAATGCCTGTGTGTCTGCTGTGTTTAGTAATCTCGGTAGCGTGTTCTGTAAATGCATCATACTGTAGTGTGATAGGGTAGTCATGTGTAGGTTCGATTACCAGCCCTGCCGCTTGTGTGTGTGTGTGTGTGTGTGTGTGTGTGTGTGTGTGTGTGTGTGTGTGTGTGTGTGCGTATGTCTGTATCTCTCTCTCTCTCTAAATATATATATATATATATATATATATATATATATATATATAAAATCTATTTTCTGCCCATACCTCTGCTCTTGAATGGACAGCTGACTGTTTCATGTATCGCATATTTGCATAGCTTTCACATACCAATGAGGTATGTTGCAACTCCCAACATTGTCCATGCAACGTCCATGTTACGGGCCGTGAGACACGCCCTTACAGGGGTTTGTTGTATATCTTGGCAGACATCTATCCTTGCTGTACTCTCACTGTACTCATACACGCCAGAGGCTTCATGTATCATGGCCTAGTTTTGATGTGTGTATGTTTATTTGTGCTGTGTGCATGGCTCTGGGTATGTCCCACTATCATCATTTGTAAAGGTGACAGCCCTATAGGTTCTTCATGTAGACTGCTGTGTCATTTGACATGTCAGCACATACCTGCGGACAGTACTGCACGTCCTACTGCAGCGCATTTCACACCTTCTGCATTATCTTGCAGTCGATATTGCTGTTTCCTCACACATGGATCTGTTTCTGTTCATACCACTCCACCTCCTAGAGAAAGTTGCTGGACAAGGCCTTATCTGATAGTGGGACACATAGGGGCAGTATTGACATGTTGCTCTTACAAACGTAGATAGTTGACACAATAATAGGTTTTGCATTAGTATGGCTTTTCTGTTGGATTTGGTGTCTTACTCACATTTGTCATTATTTCATGTCTTCAGTTATCATGAAAGTGCCAGAATGTTACTGTTGTTACGTGGAACACACCAAACATATGAGGCAGAACTCTGCACATTCTGCGTAAATCTGTACAGTTGCGGAGTATGTGTCTGTAACAAAATATCAACTTTCTGACACCAATACACACACTGTATGCTGGCATCACAGGCCACATGCCATTACATTTATATTGCAGGACACACCCACCCAGACAGTTGTATTCCTCACACAGGCCAACAGCTGCTTATCCACACTAATTGGTCTATCATGTACCGTATGTGTACGCCAGTATTTGTGCTTTCCGTCAGTGGCAGAGCTCACGTACATGTCTGAGGGACTGGACATTGTTACGGTGACACTGCATGACACCCTGAGGGACACATTACTTTTGTGTCTATTAACCTTTCACATTGACATTCACAGGGCATACATTGTCATTCACATTTGTCAGAGTACATGTGTGTGTCTTGTACATGTTTTCTCATTTGTCCTGATGTCTTTCTTCTCACCTGTACACCTAGTATCACTAGTTCTGTACATGTATTTTGGACAGGTTACCTTCATACCCATAACCTGTACACATTATGGGTAAACGCCCTGAAGTTTGACCTTGTTACATTTGTCATAGTGATGTGCCTTTCTGGTAAATTGCTGGTAAGGCATTACGGACTGTGCGGTAGATAATAGTGACTGACATTTCCATTACATGATTAGTAACACTCATAACATCCGTATTCATGGGTACGCCAGTATTCTCACAACATTCTGACTTTGTCTGGGGTATATCTAATATAGTCCCTATTTGTATTTCATGTCCTATGCCTTAGTGCAGCTGTGTTATTCTGACAGTTTGCCAGTTATGGGGACCATCTTGGTCGTACGCATGTCCATCCATGATAATCGCCTACATGACAGTGATATAGGGCCCTACATATTGCCAAAATGGTTTCCGCAATATCCAGTGGATGGTTTGCCCCATTATTGAGAATATAGGCGTGTGCTATACCCACATCACTCCCACGGGGTGGGCCTATGAAATCCCTGCCAAACAACACCTAGGCCCATTTCTGCATACCCATGATTCCCATACCTGACAACCCTCTACAGTACCCATTACACATGTTTAATGTGTGCGGTACTGAAGTGTGGAGACACTTATATGCACTCCCCACTCTCCGGATATCAGTTCGTACGTCATACATTCTATCGACACATGTGTCGTCACCCTTGCACCTGATACTGTTGCATGTACAGCTATTTCGTATTTGCTGCGGTCACTTCTTTTGCGTCAATGTTGGTTGACACTACGTAAGATTCAATTTTTGGAGTCCTGCAATGGACATCTATCTACATATTTAAAGTGTAGAACTTGCTGGACTGTCACTTTCTGGCCAATGATTTGGAATGCTGCGGTTTATTCACCTTTCCTGCATGTCTGTTTGTCTACCCATATTAGATATAACGTCGCCTATTTATGTACATATGTCATATCTACGGGACATAAGTCTGTTGTGTATACATATATACATGTACAATCCTCATTTCATAACTTGCTTTGGTTTACGTCTGTGGATTATGTGTATACACATATATCTATATCCATACCATACCTTTCCACTATATAGATTGTCGCAGAGTGTACAGCTGCTTGCCCCTTTATCTTCGCTGTGTTTTAAATAAACCTGTGTCTATCTGGCAATGTCATGGCATTTCATTTGAGACTTACAGTGGGGATTTCTGGCATGCAGTTCAGGTTACGACTGCATACCCTTCAGAGAATCCATGCTACTGACATACCCATTATTCTATCCACTTTCTATGTTTGTTCTGGCACATATCTGGTGTTTGTCCCTATTTGTACCGGTAGTTTGCATGGCTTTGTCCGGTTTCATACTTTATGAAGTTAACAGGTTTGAACCATGTATAACTAACATGGGGGAAACAGCATTCATTTACTATGCTGTGAGCAGATCACACACACACAGGCGCACTTACCCAACGCTTACCGCCTTAAAAAACTCCAGCTATACTCTGTTGCATATCGTCTACTCAGAGGCGATCTCTGCTTAACATACAAGGCCATGTCAAACCCAGAGCTGTTGGACATGCTACACTTAAAGAAATCCCAATCCATCAGAGCTACACACTCCAGGGATCTAAACCTTGTCATCACAATAAGCAAAACATGCTGGAGGGATAGGTTCCTGACCCAGAGACTCCCAGACTCTGGAATAGATTGCCCATACATGTCAAGCAGAGTGCCTCTTTGGACCTCTTCAAGAGGAACCTTGACGATTGGATGGAAGAAAGGAAATTCACCCCAGGGATCACGTCAGTCGCCCTGCTAGACAGGGGTCCAGGAAAGTAAATAATGTGGGAAGAAATAGCCAGGGAATTGTTATGGCTAGGCTTGTATAGGCCCTAGGGCTGATAGCCTAGTACCAACCTATGAACCTATGAACCTATGAACTTGCATTTCCTTATTGTGGGTTATGCGCAGGCACTCATGCATATCCTTATTGTGGGTTACATATGTTTACTAAATCTTTGTGCTTACGTGGGCTTTATTACTTGTGACAGTACCAGTAATTATCTGTAATACGGTTAACGGACATTTGCGAAACACACGTTCACCTTTACATATTTAACTGTCTGTACAGCACAGACGCATTCATTACACTTTCACATTATATGTGCTGTAGTCGTTGTTCAACCGGGACTGCATTCACATTGGCCGGATGCTGTAACCACTATACGTTTGGTGTTCTGACTCATTTATATGCATACCCATAGTACATAGCTACATTAACATATGCCTCACCGCTTCACTTATGTCACAGGCATCCATTCTCCTGCTGGGAAAAATGTGGTACTACATGTTACACATTCCCTATTCCCTACTGCTCTGGACCCACACTGCATATTTCATCACTGCAGGGATATTCAGAACCCAAAGGCTTATAGTCCTGACACATACAGGTCTTTAATTGTCAGGGTGTTCATGTGGTGATCTGGGTTTAGTCTTGTCCACCTGGTGAACGGAACTGCCCTGACCATGTTCAAATGTCAGACAAAGCACATGGACAGGGTTTGTCCATTTTAAACATTTAATATGTGTTTACAGACACAGGTGTTTGGGCACCTGTCAGCAGCTTATGATGTTGGCAATACATAATATGGGTGGGGGCGGTTACGATACCTAATCCACGGTGAGTGGTGTTCCCATTCACATTTGACTATTTCCTGTATTCATTCTTACGAGGGTTATTATTTTGCACATGACTTAACTATGAATTAACTACGGGTATGCAGTAGTACAGTCAACATATGTGACGGCTTGTTACAGTATATATGTACAGACCTCTGTAATACTGGGGACTACCCCACATCCTTCACAGCATTTCCTGCTTATGTACATACTATTATTCCTTGAACTTTCGAAGTTTGTGAGAGCAGTAATTACATCTGTCCCTATTTGTTCACCCATCCTTTTAGGCTTTGTCCAGGTTTTGTTGCTGTAATAGGTTGAGAGGTGGTGTCGGTATGTGATTGAGTTGAATATATACTGTCGATAATTCAGTGGGGAGTAGGGTTACCACTTGTTCCTCTTTGCGAGGGGAGGTCCCACTTTGGACAGTTGTGTCCTGCGATGACACCTAAGACATGGCAAATGTCCTGTGATTTTAAGACAATAATATAGTTCTTCATTTCTGTACTAGTTGCATGATACAGGTATTTTGTATCTGGTACACATAACTATTATTTGGGATAGCATAAGCTATTCAAATGCTATGGCATTAGCTTTTATCTTGGCATACACGTGTAATTCTGTACTTTGCACAGGCTGGGGGTATGTTTTATCCTGCAAATTCTCACATTTTTACAAGGGATGTCCCACCTTGGCCATCTGAACAGGTGGCAGCCCTAGTGGGGTGACCTGCATGGTGGACAGCTGTTCCATCCTGTGTAGTATGAATTGCATGTCTGTGTAGATACTGACCAGTACCGTGACTACACATACATGTTTTGTCCAGATGTGTACAGTAATGGACACCGTGGCGTGTAAACAACTGGGTTTCAACAAGTTACTTATCCCACGCGGGATGTACACACATTTTGCCATAACATTAATGCATGGGCATTTGGATTTACGTACCTGTGATGGGATGTTTACAAATGTGGGATACATATTTGCAATCCGGACTATCACTACCACTGTGGGACTGCTGGTGACCATACCCATGGGGCTAGACATGTGTATTGGCGGCGCGCTGACATGATGCGCTTCACTTCCACTGGGTATAACTTCTGACAGTGCAGTACATTACGGACACACGATTTTAAATATCATTTGTTCCATGGACGGTAACTTATATTATGTTGCGTGCATTTCTGTTTGGTTCTCCATTTTGTGTGGCCGGGAACTGTCTTGCATGCTTTGCATACGTTTCATTATCCACGGACACTGATAGGCACGATTACTGTTGCAGGCAGGCTATAATATTCAGCAGTTTAGGTTGCTCATCGCTAGCCGACATTGACACGCCTCCGGGCGCAGCTTAGTAACGCCCCATGCACTCGCGCATGTGTTCTATGCACGTGGATGTGGTAGCGGCGCACCTTCATTAATATGCATATGGTGCTACTACACCATTTATACGCCGCATGGCCGGGGCAGGCCTTACACCGGCCTTGCGCCGAGCTTCATGAATCTGGGGGCATATCACATAGAGTGCAGTAGTTGGCCAAATTTTCAATTATTGAATGCCAGGTTACCCCATGAAACTCTAGGCAAGAATTGAATTTCTCCCATCCTTAGGTGTTTCTCATATATGGTATTTGTATCCAGCGCTATAGAACTTGATTGGTTAAAACTGTTACAATGCAGCAATATGACAAATTCCTTGATGAACAGACCTTTGCACTTTCCTAGTAGCAAAAGCAGGGTGTAACAAATTATTGTTTTTAAACAGCTTTTTTCCACTAAGCTAAAGACTTCTGATAATACAAAACTCATTCATTCCTTTCTCTCTGTATAATATTTTCATTAATAACTGCAAATTAATAGTTGGAACACAGACAGTGGATTCATAGTTTATGTGTCTTCAGGCTTTTTAGATGGTTAGTTTGAAAGTTCTTTTTTATTTTCATGTTATTTTGTTCTCTTGTATCCAATAACATATGCATGTATGTGTGAGTGCTGTCATATGGACATAGCTAGAGAACTACAACAAGCTTAAACATTTTCTCATATAAGCATTTGTTCAACTTCTTAACTCACCAGATCAGACTGCAAGCTTTTCTGACTATTTGAATATTAGTTAGCTAAGGGCTTCGCTAACTATATGAATGTTAATAACAGTGATGCAAGTGCAAATTGTCTCTCTCTCTCTCTCTCTATATATATATATATATATATATATATATATATATATATATATATATATACACCATCTTGTAGCTCATAGGTCAGGATTGATCACATGGGGATGCATCATATTTCTTCCTAGTACACAAGATGGGTCAATGTGGATAAAATACTTTACCTGCCATTACACTTTGTATCATTTCCTTGAAAGGGTGCTTTGCAGATTTCCACTCATTTTTGTATAGACCTGTGCAGTATTACAGCTAAGAGGTTTGGTAGAAACAGTTGTGTTTCACTTCTAAGTATGAACTCACATGCTACATATTCTCCTGCCTGGGTAAACTCCATTTTATCATGTGACCATTGCAGATTATTCTTTGTTACCAGGATAACATTTTGGTAGCAATATGTATTATAAATTGATTGATATAACTGGTCTAATCCCTGCTGCTGAATGCCAGATGGAAATACCACTTTGAAAAACAGCTGAGTATTCTGGAAAAAATCCTTTATGCATAAAAATTGTGAAAAGTCTGGGTAGATTATTCCATTTCCATTTGTAAGTATTCTTGTACTAAGACAATTTTTATGATTCAGCCCACATTCTGACAGGGATGTAAAATATCATCAGATCTTGCAAGGAATAATGCATTGTTTTTGGAAATGAATTAATGATAATTTATGAAACTGCAGACAGACATTTCCTGCATTAGCTCTCCAGTCACTAACACTGTTCATATTTATTTCCACTTCACTTTAAAGAACACCCCAGCAATTTCCAATGTTTACACCTATTACCGTGTTAGGTCTAAAGGTATAAGACGACTAGATGACTATACATGATTTTGCTGAGCTCCATTTGGGCAACAGTGCAAAAACGCAGAGATCAGCAAAATCAATTTTGGGATCCTTTGGCCCCATACCCGCTTCATGTTTATAATCAGCTGTGATATCGCATCATCAGTAAACTAAGGCAAAAAACTTGCATTGTGCTTATCTCCATCTACCCTTCTGTG